>NC_061116.1:104430947-104625690 GCF_002878395.1 Capsicum annuum | reverse complement strand
TATTGATTTGTGTTGAACTAAATGAAAATGGCTCAAAGGGTTAGCTTGGGGCTACTCATAGCCTCAAGCACCGTGTGCTGCTCCAGGACCTGTTTTTCGTGGCATTATAGCAGATTTAGCCGAGTTAGAGATGACTGATTTTGATGTCATTCTCGGCATAGATTGGATTTATTCTTGCTATTCCATAGTCGACTGCAGAAATAGGATAGTTCAGTTTCAGTTCCCGAATGAGCTCGTCCTAGAGTGGAAGGGTAGTACTTTGTCTTTCAGGGGTCAGCTTGTTTCCTACCTTCACGCAAGGAAAATGATTTCTAAGGGGTGTGTGTATCATCTCGTGCATGTTAAGGATTTCAGTTCTAAATTTCCCAGTCTCGAATCAGTCCCAGTGGTTAATGAATATTCAAACGTCTTTCCCGAAGATCTTCCAGACATTCCTCCCGAAAGGGAAATAGACTTCGGTATACACCTTCTTCCAGATACTCAGTCTATTTCTATTCCGCCCTGCAAAATGGCACCAGCAGAACTCAAGGAACTGAAAGATCAGTTGAAGGATCTCTTAGATAAGGGATTCATCAGGGCCGGTGTATACCCATAAGGTGTGCCAGTCTTATTCGTGCGCAAGAAAGACGGTTCTCTCAGAATGTGTATTGATTACTGTCAGCTCAACAAAGTCATGGTCAAGAACAGGTATCCACTGCCTAGGATAGACGACTTGTTTGACCAACTTCAGGGTACCAGTTATTTCTCCAAGATAGACCTCAGATCAGGTTATCATCAGCTCAGAGTTAGAGAATGTGACATTCCAAAGACAACTTTTCATACTCGGTATGGTCACTTGGAATTTCTAGTCATGTCCTTTGGTCTTACCAATGCCCCTGCAGATTTCATGAACTTGATAAACTGGGTGTTCAAGCAGTACTTGGACACATTCGTCATAGTCTTTATAGATGATATTCTGGTCTATTCTCGTATAGAGCGTGATCATTCAGACCATCTCATAATTGTTCTTCAGACTCTCAGGGATCACCAGTTGTTCGCTAAGTTCAGTAAGTGCGAATTTTGGCTAAGATCAGTCGCATTCCTTGGCGATGTTATTTCCGGTGATGGCACTAGAGTAGATCCTCAGAAAACTGAAGCTGTAAGAAACTGACCTCGCCCTGTCTCTCCATCAGATATCAGAAGTTTCTTAGGTTTGGCTGGCTATTACCGACGGTTTATCGAGGGATTTTCTTCTATTACATCTCCTATGGCTAGATTGACTCAGAAGAAGATCAAGTTTCAGTGGTCAGAACCTTGCAAGAAGAGTTTGTAGGAGTTGAAGACTCGACTCACCTCAGCTCTAGTTTTAGCACTGCCCAATGGTTCCGATGGATTCGTAGTATGTTGTGATGCATCCAGAGTAGGTTTAGGTTGTGTCCTCATGCAGCATGGTAGAGTCATAGCCTACGCCTCCATACAGTTAAAGCCCCATGAGAAGAATTATCCTACTCATGACCTTGAGTTAGCAGCAGTTGTCTTTGCCTTAAAGATTTGTAGGCATTATCTATATGGTGTTCATATAGACATTTTCACAGGTCATAAGAGCCTTCAGTATGTCTTTTCCCTGAAAGATCTTAATCTTTGACAGAGATGGTGGTTAGAGCTCTTGAAAGATTATGACATGAGTGTCCTTTATCATCCAGGCAAGGCTAATGTAGTGGCCGACGCACACAATAAACTGTCCATGGGCAGTGTTTACCATGTTGAGGATAGTAAGAAGAAATTAGCTCAGGAGATTCATCAGCTTGCCAGACTAGATGTTCGCTTAGTTGACTCTTTAGAGGGTGGTGTATGTGTTCAGAGTAGTTCAGAGTCATCCCTAGTTTTTGAGGTGAAAGAGAAGCAAGACAGGGATCCTATCCTTGTCAAGGTAAAGGAGTTAGAAAGTAGAGGTTTTCTCCTAAGGGGGAGATGGTGTTCTTCATTGTCAGGGCCATCTGTGTATTCCCGATGTAGATGACTAGAGGCAGCGAATTCTTGTAGAAGTGCATGGTGCACGATACTCTATTTATCCAGGGGCCACTAAGATGCACCGCGACTTGCAGAAGATCTATTGGTGGAGTGGGATGAAGAGGGATGTTGCAGAGTTAGTGGCTAAGTGCTCTACACGTCAGCAGCTTAAGATAGAGCATCGAAAACCTAGTGGTTCCATGCAGGAGTTCACTATCCCTACTTAGAAGTGGGAAGAAGTGAACATGGACTTCGTGATGGGTTTGCTTAGAGCACGTCATCAACATGATTCAGTTTGGGTCATTGTAGACAGAATGACCAAGTCAGCTCATTTCCTTCCAGTTCGTACGTCTTACTTAGCCGAGGATTATGCCAAACTCTATATCAGGGAGTTGGTCAGATTACATGGTGTTCCACTATTTATCATCTCAGAGAGAGGTACCCAGTTCACCTTTCACTTCTGGAAAGCATTCCAAAAGGGTCTTGGTACCCAAGTTCATCTTAGTACAACATTTTATCCTCAGAAAGATGGTCAAGCAGAAAGGACCATTCAGACTCTATAAGATATGCTAAGGGTGCGTGCAATTGATTTCAAGGGAAGCTGGGATGACCACTTTCCTTTGATTGAGTTTGCATACAGCAACATCTATCACTCCAGTATTCAGATGGCTCCATTCAAAGTTCTCTATGTTAGGACATGTAGGTCTCATATCGATTGGTTCGAAGTTAGTGAGACCATAGTCATATGGCCTAACTTAGTATTTGATGCCTTAGAGAAAGTTCAGTTGATCAGAGAGAGACTCTGGGCTGCTCAGAGCTGACAAAAGTCTTATGCGGATGTTCGTAGAAAGGATCTTGAATCGAGGTTGATGACTATGTCTATCTTAAGATCTCTCCCATCAAGGGAGTGAAGAGATTCAGTAAGAAGGGAAAGCTCAGTCCCCGTTATGTCGGTCCCTTCATGATTCTCAGACGCTTCATCAAGGAAGCCTATGAGCACGAATTGCCTTCAGATCTAGCCTCAGTTCATCCAGTCTTCCATGTCTCTTTGCTCAAGAAGTGCATAGGTGACCTAGCAGTTGTAGTCCCTATTCAGAGCGTTGACATTCAGAATAACCTTTCTTATGAAGAGATTCCAGTCGAAATCCTCAACTATTAGACTCGTAGGCTGAGGAACAAAGAAGTCCCTCTAGTCAAGGTTCTTTGGCGGAATCAGTCCATGGAGGGAGATAGTTGGGAAGTAAAAGCAGACATGCGAATTAAGTACCGTCATCTTTTCTCCACTAATTCAGACTTAGCTTGAGGTAACGATTTTCCTTAAGCTTATTCAGTTATAAGTTCAAAATTCTAGTATAAAATTGGTATCAAGTATCAATGCATAGCATATCATGCATTCATGAGTTCAGCTTATCATTCATGCATCAGATATTCATGTTTAGTTGGGCTATATTTGGTTTAGAATTCAATTCAGTCCTAAATCATGTGCCAGTTGAGCATGATCAGTGTATGCATCGTTTATATTTTCTCCCCTCTCAAGTAGTCATCATTCGAGGACGAATGTTTCCAAGGGAGAGCTATTGTAATACCCCAAAAACTCCAAACCAATACTAGAGCCATGCACCAAGCTTATACATAGTACATCATGGTTCTTTTATATCTTTATGAGTAAGTTAGATGTATATTAAGGATTCAAATAACTCCCAGCTATCATACGAATCAAAACATTCCGTACCGATTGAATTCTTGAGAAAGATATTGGTATAGTCAACTTCAAACAAGGATATCTCTCATTAGACTTGAAATTTTTGATCTCATGACTTATCTACAGATATATAATTGAATTAGCTTTCCAACGATACCAATTTCATCTAAATCTAATATCGGAGAAAAGAGTTATTCCTATTTTACTCCAGCATGTCAGGCTGGGAACTGTGTGACGGCATTCGTGGTAGTTTACCACATTTGTGACACCCTACCACGAAGGTCGTCAGCCTTAGGCAGAATCAAACGGTTGTGTTATGACATTCATGGTAGCTTACCACATTTGTAATGCCCTACCATACAGGTCATCAGCCTTAGGCAGAATCCAATTGCTGTGTGATGATATTCGTGGTAGCTTACCACATTTGTGACGCCCTACCACGAAGGTTGTCAGCCTTAGGTATAAACCAGCTTCTAAGTGATGAAATACATGGTATCTTACCACATTTGTGATGCCCTACCATGAAGGTCATCATACTTAGGAAAAAACCATCAGTTCCAGCTCCTGTGTGACGATATGTTTGACGGCTTACCACACTTTTGATGCCTTGTCACAAATTTCGTCAGCTGTAATTTTCAGAAACTGGAAATTTATTTCATAAGAGTATATTGGTATTTTCCCTTCACTTACCATTACTTATAACCCTCAAGGAACGTATTATCTTCCATTCTCTTTAGTTAAAAAGTCTCAGAAAGCTCTATCATACACTTTCAACCACAAGATTAGGATTTCCTCTCAAGATCATCTCCTCAGGAACAAGAACATTCTTTCCCAAAGGGGTTAAACCCTAGTTAAGAAAAATCAAGGGAAAGCCTAAGGATTTCTTCAGGAACCTTTAGAAACATTAGATCTCTTTCAAGATCAAGCTTTAAGGTATGCGTAGTGTTCATCTATGGATTCAATTCGTTCATAGAGTTCAAGAACCATGCTTTAAAATGTTATTTTGTAAACTTTTGTGGTGATATAAGCATACACACGTTGATGATTGTTTTTCAAGTTTCAAGATGATATCTAAGGATGTTTTTCATAGAATATATGTGATTTTTGGATGAAAATTATGAACTTTGGGTGGGTTGGACTAATGTAAGTATGAAATCCACCTACGCCTTAAAGAATGCATGTAAGGTGTTTGATAAAATGCCTAGGATGTTAGAAGTTCATATTTACATGATTTCATGATACCTAAATTACAAGTCCATGTTAGCGATACACTTCAATATGAATGCCCATGCTATTTATGTATTTTTATGGTGACGGGATGAAGTATGTATGATGATGGAAATATGAATTTTTTGTGTGAATTATATCCGTGCTTTCCCTACCATGTTTGAGGTGTTGATTAAATACATGAAGTATACTATCCCCTACTTATGATATAGCAAATTGTGGACTTCAATCTTGTGATCATGTCATGTCATGTGTGTCAGTTTTCTTCTATTGAGTCCTGGGGGTATTCGTACCTGAAAAAGATAGCTGTGTGCCTAGAGTCATGTCATGTTGTCACAATAATCTCAGTCAAGCTATAATCTATAGAACTCAGTCAGTTATGTGACTCAGGAAACCTTAGAAATCTCATGATCCCAGTTAACTCTCAGATAATAGTACTCTCCGTCAGTCAACAAAAGTTTGTTAATCTGTCCATGTACAGTCAGTTGAATCATGTTTAGTCTCTTCAGATGGGAGTAAGAGTTAGCGCCGAGTGAACCCAAGGATGGGAACTCACTTGTATATGAGGGTGTGGTTCTTAGCAGTCATCCTTTTATTCCAAAACTATGTAGCCAGTTTAGGTTGAGACATCGCAGCCTATTATATAAGGGTAGATGAGGTGGCTTAACCTATTATATGAGGGTTCCCACCGTTCTCACTAGAGTTACCTATTATACGAGTGTTTCTCACATGTTGTCCTTACTAGTGGCTCGGTATTGACACCCTTCCAATCAGGGCAGAGATTGGACACCATCTTAGCCATAATGGCAAATATGGGGCATTTCGGTTAAATAACTACCTCCCATAGTTTCAGTATCAGTCTCAGTAAAAGAACTCAAACAGTTCTTCAGATATTAGTATACCAGGACTGTTAGATACGGTCAAATTCTGTTATAGCATGGAACTCAGAGAGTTCAACCAGATTAAGAGTTGTCAGATACAATCATCCATATTATTAGAACTATGGTTCTAGTCATGTATTAGTATACAGATTTAGCCATCACATACTCATGATCTTAGTTACTTTGTATGTATCTTTGTACTCTTATGTTCATATCAGTCAGTAGTATTATTCATGCATGTAATCCTTTGCATTAGCCTACTTCACTAGTATACTCAGTACTCCAGTTGTACTTATGCATTTGTGCTATGGTGCTTTCTTTTCATGGTACATGATAGGTTCAGAGGCACGAGTCCCAGAACAGCAGTAGCAGTCGCATTTAGCATACAGAGTTGCAGTGAGTCCTCTTTATTCAAGGATGACATTATTTGATTTATTCATTTATTTCTTCAGTTCAGTTTTACGGAGTTAGTTGGAGACATGTTTCTTCAACTCCTTATTTCATACAGTACTTAGAAGCTTTTGGATTTACACTCAGATGTAGCTTTCAGATTCAGTTTTAAGTTGTTTTGGATATCTTTCACCCACACGGATGTTACTATTTTATAGATTCATTATTTAGTTGAACCTTATGGCCTACATGTTTATGTTTTCCGCATTATTACATTATTCATTGCAGTGCACATGTATAGATATCAATCATGGGTTAACTTGTGGTCCTTCGGGGTCATAAGCACCGTGTAGCATTCCAGTTCAGAAAATCAAGGTATTACAGGTATCGTCATAGAAGACCTCAGGGAATTCATTCACCACCATAATGGAATATAAAGAAGGACCCTCTGAGTTATAATCATTAACCTGGACAAGATGATAGAGAAAATCATTGGAGATTAATCTATGAGCTCTTAGATATGATATGAACCTCCTCTTAGGAGCTAGGGAGCCACTCTCCCATTTAATAACTGATTCATTAGGGAATTTAAAGCTGACGTTATGGGTCTAACAGTCTAGAGAAGCATAGCATGAGTGCAACCAATCCATTCCTAATATGGTATCAAAATTAACAATGTATAATTCAACTAGATCCACCAACCTGACAAGTCACAGATAACACACAACCCCTGTAGAATCTTCCACCCACCATAGAGTCTCCAAACAGGGTAGAAACAGAAAAAGTATTTGAAATACACTCGGGACCAAAACAAAATGCACAACCATAAATGGGGTCACATATGAAAAAGTAGACCCCGAATCAAGTAAACAGTACACATCACGGGAAAAGAGTTTCAACATACTAGTAATGTCATTAGGTGATGCCTCGAACTCCTGATGGGTAGTGAGATCATAGAGTCAGTTTCAACCAGTGCCGGAGCTAGATGGTGCACCCTTTGGTGTGTAAGCTGATGAAGAGGCAACCAGAACCTTATTTTCCCTAGAAGCAACCTTATCCACAGGATAGTTTCTAAGCATGTGCCCTAGATAGCCACAGTTAAAGTACTTGTCCTTTCTTTCATCATAGTAGCCCCGGAGCAATCGACCATAAAGTCTACAGGGAGGATAGGATGGAACTGATTAGGCCTCATTAGATTGAGATTAGGCACCCTGTGCCTTATAATTATCGCCACCATAAAAATTCCTATCACTCAATGACTTTGGGTAGGGAGCACTAGCCATTGAGTTAGACCCAGAATTATCCCACTTCTTTTTGGACCATTTCCCACCATCCCTGCTACTCTGATGTTGACCACCATCTTGTTTAGAAAATTTAAACTTTTTGCTCTGCCTCTTCCCTATCTTCACCTGCTTCTTCTTGTCTTCCTCAACCTACTGTATGTACACTACCAACTTAGAGATGTCCATGTCTTTGTTCAACAAGGCAACCTTACTCTCCACAATCAAGTCTTAGGATAACCCAGAAGCAAACTTCCTCATTCTATCCCTTATGATAGAAACCAACTCTGGAGCATAGTAAGACATCTGGTGAAACTTCAAGGCATACTGCTTGACTAAAATCTTGCCTTACTTCAGATTAACAAACTCTTTCGCCTTAACTTCCCTCATTTCTTAAGGAAAGAAACGGTCTAGGAATGCACTATAAAAATCATCTTACACGACTTACTCAATATGATCACCCCTTGACTAGTCCCATTCCTTGTACCAATGATAAGCCATATCTTGAAAATGGTAGGTAGCAAAATCTATGCCCTACATATTAGTGGCAATCAAAACACAATAGATATTTTCCATTTCATCTAGAAAACTTTGAGGATCCTCCTCGACCACAACTCTAGTAAAGGTTGGAGGGTTTAACCTCATTATGGCCTTGAAAGATGGAGTAATAGAAGCACTATGCTCGGCCTAAGAAGCTACCAACTGTCCCAACATATGAATAGACTGACGAAACTCAGCATTCATCATATTAGCCTGAGGACCTCAAGAAGGAATGGAGGGGACCAATGGAACTCTAGAAGGACAATTATGAAATGGACCTCAAGACCGAGTCTGTACCTCAAAGGTAGGACGTGTCCTATTAATATTGTCCTCGGGTGGGACAGAGGAGTTTTTTGAACTTCAGATCATCAAGGAAGCATGATCTGAAAAGTGAAAAATGGGTATCAGAGAAGATTTCAAGACCTTATACTCTACATTTCAAAAATAGAACACAAGAAAGAGAAACATTCCTAAATGCCTCGTAGCCTCTCCCTTATGAGTGTGGTACGATACATACTCTTAAAAGAGACTCTACTTGACCTGGCTTTATGAACACCCAATTGACCATGAACCTAGGGCTCTGATACCAATCTGATATGACTTAAATTATGCCTAGTTGTGTAGGGTATCTTAAGTCCAACCTATACCAGAGACCACCCCCGATACCCTACTATTAACCACCCTACACCCCATGTCGTATGAATTCTAAACATATAATAAGATAAAATAGTAATAATCTAAAGATAATAAAGTAAGTCACTAACCATAACTAAACAGACACAACTAAATATCCAATCAATACCAATCCCAATGACAATACCAATACCAATGCTAACACTAATACCGACACCGTCCATGCCCATATTAGTCCGATAAATTCTCTAATCAGAATCAAAGAATATTCAATCGGGACATAGCCAAAACAAAAACCAAAGAAATTACAATAATGGAAAGAAGTCCATTGAATGAAATGGGGTCTTTCGGAGTATGGAAGCTGACTACTTCAATCTGAATCAAAGTTGTCCCTAAATTTAAGTCATTGAGAAGAAGGAATGGTAGTATGGTTGGTTCCTGCATTGTATGGTAATACAATGCCCGAAGACGGTTAGCAGAGTGAACGCTAGCATGTAACTCAAGAATAAAGGGAAAACAATAGCATCATTTAAAACCAAATCAAATAACCATATACAATCGTATATATATACATATATATACTGTGTTGAGATAGGGAACAAGGTTTAACATGCATTTAAAATCTTAAGATGGATTGTTAGATTAACCGTCATAAAATCCATCCATAGGCTATATGGGTTTAGCTCCTCCTATTGAAAGGGCCTCGGTGCATGTTAACTGCACGAACCAGAGGTATAAAAAAAGACCAGGGAATGCCCCTACCCATATAAAACTAATATATAATCATATAAATAGTGTGAGCCACGCACACATGTTATCAAGACCAAATCTCATGACAGTAATCACAAGTTTCCAGTGTCTGTTCTTCGAAACCATACCTTCAGGACTAGCTATCACAACCCCTATTATACCCAAATTAAAACATTTAGCAAATAACTAAACCACCAATTCCAGGGATCAATTATTAAGGCATTATAAAATGGTATCATTATACCAACTATAGCTTGCAAGCAATGCCACCAGCCAATACTTAGGGGAGTCCTTCGAACCCCATAGACTCCATTATTAAAATTACTTGAGGGATTCCTTTATATTCCATAAGATTTTCAAAATCATCCTTAACCATTTGACCATTTTGTCCCATGCATTAGTTTCAAGAAATAGTCAAACCGAACACTTTAGGGATTCCATTGTACCCCTAGTTGAAATCTCCATCTTTCTCATATTTACAAAACAAAGTTGGGATTATAACCACTTAAGGAGTAACAAGTTTAAGGAAATTTTCCATTATCCAATTCAACCACCATACCCATGCAACCACATTTTCAAAACCATAATTAAAACAAGGAAAACCATAATTAAACTATGATAAACAATATTCATCCATGAACAACTAAAACCCCCAACCTTGATATCAAAATGATAGCAATAATGTGAAAACCATAACTTAAAACATTACCTTTTTATAAAATAACAAGGAGGGAGGAGTAACATGCCTTAGACATAAAGAAGCATGGAAAGAAATAGCCATTGAAAGCCTTAATTGATAAGCTTGTCAAAACCCTAGTTTTTTTCTTGAACAGAGGGTTTGAGAAAGAATTTAAGAGTGTTTTAATGGGAATAATATGTTAATAAAGTTCCAAAATATGTTTTAAGTCATGGTATCAAAGGGACTTAAAGTGGGAAATATCCAGAATGCCCCCAACTTAAAGTTGTAAAAAGGTCGCATGTGGTTACGAGTCAACCCCTCTCATGAACATAATATATGACTCATACCCTTGAGTCATCATCAAGATAATGATTTGGTCATTCTTACAATTTCCACCATACGACTTTATGATCCCACTCGTGACCTGACCATATAACTCATATAGTCTAGTTGTATCCAAGACAAAACCCAAGGGATCAGATACTGGACAACATGCGACTCAAACCTACCACCCGTAACCTATCCTCATGACTCTTAGTGAGCCACTCAGAACCTATCCTCATGAATCTTAGTGAGCCACTCATACTCAGAGCCACGCCAAGCCACTAAGTTACTGATTGATTAAAGATCTTCCTAATAACTTATTACCACCTCTAACGACTCATACCACTAAGTTATTACCAATAATAAAAACCCAACCACAATCCACTAGACACCTAATGGATAGGGTCAGCTGACCCGTACCCACACCATATGACTCGTATGATGAGTCATCACTAGGAAAGTGAGCTCAAAGCTCTAGAATTTTCCAAGACCCAAAATCTAGGATGTTTCAATATTCTTACTCTTTTTATTATTTCTCTTAATTTATGTCATTATTCTTATGATTTATGGCTTGTAATCTGATTACTTGTGTATTTTTAACATTTATACTATTTTTGCCAACTAGCCATTACTTGTCGTTCTGGACTATGATTTGACTTACCTATTGGTGGGATAAAATTGGTCCCTTCATGACTTGAGAAATCAGATCATGAGAAGACCATACTTATAAAAGTATGCCTGTTGCTGCTTCTCTATAATAACATTTGTGAAGTGTAGCCTTTGCTAGTGTACTTTGACATTGTATTGTCTATAAGCCACAATTGACAATCACATGGCCATGCTTTTAAAGCATTGTAATGTTGTATATTCTATAAATACTATTTATATTCCATAATTTTGTTTTACAATATCCAATAATCACAATGTACATTATCGTCCTATCTAAATGATCTCAAATACTAAATTAGCTAATATATGACTCAATAATAATTTAAATGTCCAAATGTTCAATACACTATAAGAAAATATGTCTTGTACTACACATACTAATAAGACATGAACGAGCCATGAATTCACAAAATGAAATGTAACAAATATTACAATTATTTGAGATGAAATTTACATCCTCATTGAAGTCTGACATTATTTTCCCAACAGCCTTTGACATGTATACTTTCATATGATGGTTTAAAAGTTATCTTGTCAATTTAGGCAATCTAGAGCAAACATTCTTCTTTGTTTTATCAATATAGTCTCCAAATATCAAGGGATTTTCAAACTTGTAATGAGGTTGAGAGTTATAAAGAACCCATTAAGTTAGGTCGATTAGCATTAAAGCTTTGAACTTTCAAGATGGTACAAGCCAAGAAACTTCTACACCTTATAGAACCATGTTGAATTGTTCGTGATTCAATTTTTATAAAAATAGGTAAATAAAAGCATAATAAAACCAATAGAATAAAGGACAAATATTTTAGTAAACAAGAAGTTGATTTCCCCTCATTAACTAATGTTATCAAATTCAAAGCAAAATAGAAATGAGTGTGTACCTTAAATTCACAGCGGAATTTGATTTTGCTTCTGAAAAGATCTGCCCAAGTCCACTTTGTTTCTCTTGGAAATAAAACTATTAATTTACAAACTAAATGCCCTTAATTTAAGTGTAATTGATTTCTAATTTTTGTCACTGATGTTTCTCATCTGGTATTGTCAGAAGAAAAAAAGAAATTTATATCAAATTTTGGGGTGGGAATAATTACTTTGTAACTATTCCCCCTTTTCTTTTGAATTAATCTCAATTTGACCAGATTACAAGTCGGGTCGGGTCGGTCCACATGGGTGACCCATGAACCATAATCTAACATCTCCCACTGCACACATGGTGGACATTACCCAAGATAGTACGACATCAATAAATCACCAATTCACATGAAAAATAGTTTTTGCGACCTATGAGCATCACGAGCTTTACCTATAAGGTTTCACAAGCTAGATTTTGGAATCCAATCACATATGGAAAGAATTCTCTACTAATATGAGGATACTAATACTCACAATACCCAAGACATCATTCATTACTCTAGTAGTTAGTTATCCAATTCCTCATCCTCTTAAAAGGTGAACTCGAGTTCATGATTAGCTTTACATACACAATTACAATTGACTCTTATATGGTTAGTGTAATTGCCAGCTTGTGTAAACAAGTTAAAATATTTATTTTAATAGTCTTCCCTTTCTACTCAAATCTATCTTTTCCAATCAACTACTTTCTTACACATGAACTGAATTGCCGAATCTCTCATGGCTATTAGTAATATGCTAAAGTAGCAACACCAATCTAAACTTCAAGAAATAGTTAAAGTTCTAAGGGTATTTTAATAAAAAGTTAAAATAACTTTGAGGGTCTCACACAATGAAGAAGTAGGGATTTATTCTTCCTTGAACCTAATGGTTGCTAAGCACACATGGTATTACGTGCTATGATGTTCTCACCTAATATTGGTACGTGTGTCTCATTATTTTAGTCATTCAACATCGTACAGACCTAGGTATTCACACCTCTAAATATCTTACCTGAGTATCTTTCTTTAATAATCCCTAAATATATGTTCATACAGAAACTCACATCTGGCTTTACAAAGCAAGTCATTATCTTATGGTAGAACTTTTCTCTTCATGTTCTCAATGTAAGAGGCAATTGCTTGAGTGAGAGAGCTAATCTCGCAACTTGTTCGACACACTATATTAAAAAAACACATTTTTCACATGCATATGAGATTGAACATAAATTCAAGATTCTTGTATTGATAATAATAACAATCAAGTCATCTACAATACATAAACATAATCATATCCTACGTAATCCTAGAGCCATTATGTGTTTCTCAAATAAGTCTCTATATATCACCTTATTAAAGGGATCAACTATCATTTCTCGTGTAGGAATGTATTGTAAATTTATTTCTCCACTTGCTACTATGTCTCTTATAAAGTTATACTTAATATCAATTTGCTTGGTCTTGCTATGATATTTAGGATCCTTTATATATACGATATCCACTTGACTGCCATAATATAAAATCATGGGACCTTTAGAATTCATTGTTATGTTCAAATGCTCAAAGAATCTGTTCAATCAAACAACTTTTGTTACTACGATGCACAAGCCACAAATTTGAATCCGTAGTTGACAGGGTTATGCAAGTTTGTTTTTCACTTTTCCACAAAATTGCACCACCATTTAGCAAGAAGACATAACCAGAAGTTAAACTTCTATCTTATCGGTCATCAGCCCAATCAACATCTGTATAACCTCTTATGGATAAATTAGACCCACTATAGCATAGTGAATAATCAATAGTTCCCTTCAGGTATCAAAAAATTTTCTTTACTGATTTCCAATGATCTCTTCCAAGATTGGATTGATACTTACTAACAAGACCTACGGCATAACAAATGTCTGGACGAGTACACATCATAGCGTACATCAAAATCCTAACTATAATGGAATATGGTACTCGAGACATGTCTTATTTTTCTTTTTTAGTCTTTGTACATATTTCAAGGCTTAAAGTTTAACCTCTTTCTATAGGAGTATCCATGGATTTGCAAATATTCATTTGAACATGTTTCAAAATTTTCATTATGTATGTTTCTTGAGATAGACTCAAAATTTTCTTGGAACGGTCTTTTTGGATTTCAACACCTAATATATAATCTACTTCACCTATATCTTTTATGTCAACTGACTTTGAAAGCCATGACTTAATATCTTTTACATACTCCAAATTATTTCGAGCTAAAAAAATATCATCTATGTAAAGTGAAAGAATCACAAATATTTCATTGGACTTTTTTTACATAGATGCAATGGTCTTCATCGATCATGGTGAAATCAAATGAAATCACTTCCTTATGAAATCTTAGGTACCATTGCCTTAAAGACTTCTTAAGGCCATATATAGATCTGTTTAATTTACAAACATTGCCTTTAAGAATAAAACCTACAGGTTATTCTATGTATATTTCCTTATTTAGTTCTCCATTGAGAAAAGCAGTCTTCACGTCCATTTGGTGTAATTTATAAATCTAAATATGAAACTATAGCTAAAAGTAATCGAATTAAGGTAAATTTCACAACCAGTAAAAAAGTTTCCTCATAATCTATTCCTGCTTCTTGAGTAAAACCTTTTGCCACTAATCATGCTTTGTGCCTTTCTATTGACCCATCTGATTTTTGTTTAACTTTGAGAATCCACTTGTTCCCAATAAATTTACACCAAGAAGAAAAGTCAATGATATCTCAGACTTTATTGGTTTTCATGGACCCTAATTCTTCTTCATCGATTTTATCCATTCATCTTTTTCAGGACTTGATTAACCCTCTGTCATAGAATTAAGTTCATCCAATTCTGTGGGAGATACCAAGACAACATAATCCTCAATCTCAAAAGATCATTTAGGTACATCTTTTCTGGTACTCTTACGTAATTGAAGTTCATATTCCTCAACAGGATTTCGGGATTCATGACTCCCACTTGGACCAAGAATTATTTCTTGATCAATTAAATTATCAAGCATGTCCTGTGACATTATTTAATCATCTGAATTTAACATTTGGTAAAGAGGCTCATTTTTCTTTATTTCATTCCTTTTTGAAAAATCATTTTCTAGGAATGTGACATCTCGTGATTCAATTTCAGCAGTACTTCCATCTCCAATTTACCAATGAACACATATCCTTTGGAGTGTTCTGAATACATTGGTTTCCTTTTGGACTTATTTTTCCAAACTTACTAAAATAATCTTTAATATATGCAGCACAACCCCAAGATCGTAGATCATTAAATTTTGATTTTTTACCAGTCCATAGTTCATAAGGAGTGGAAGATACCAATTTAGAAGGCACTTTATTCAATATATAAGGCCGCAGTTAACAATGCATCCCCCCAGAAAGAGATTGGTAAATTTGCCAGCGCCATCATAGACCTTGTCATATCCAACAATGTTCTATTCCTTCTTTCAGCCAGACCATTTTGTTGAGGTGTATAAGGAATAGTCAATTGTCTAATAATGACTTTTTCAATACATAATTCTTCAAATTGTTTTGACAGATATTCACGTTCTCTATCAGTTCTTAATGCCTTTATACTTTTGTGTACTTGATTCTCAACTTCATTCATATATATTTTAAAGTATTCAAGTGCTTCTGATTTATGAGATGTCAAATAGACATAACCAAAGCACATGAAATCGTCAATGAATGTAATGAAATATGAAAAACCAGTCCTTGCCCTCACATTCATTGGACCACAGTTATCAAAATAGATTAATTGCAATGGGAATTCAACACTTTTAGCCTTTCAAATGGTTTATGTGTAATCTTTTCGGAAACATAATTTTTACAAGTTCTCATTTCACTTTTGGAGAAAGAATCTAGATGTCCTTCTTTTGCCAATCTATTCATTTAGTTTTGCCCTATGTGGCCCAATCTAGCATGCCATGTAAGTATATCAACATTATTATTACTTAAAATACATCACATTACACAATGGTCAACATAATAGTCATAAGTTGAAGCATTACAATCTAAAATAATAAAATGATCATAACGATGTCCAAAACCATAGAAAACATTATATAGAGTAATTCTTACACAATTACGACTAAAAAAACAAATGAAAACCAACATCTAAAAGAATAGACACAGATACTAAGTTTCATCAAATTTCTAGAGCATATAGGACGTCATGCAACCTTAAAGACCGGCCTCCATGCAAATCTACTTTGCAAGTTCCAATCCCTTTGACTTCAAGTCTTGCATTATTACCTACATAGATCTACCTTGATCCAGGTGAAACTCGATAGAACTCCACAAATGCTTCTCGATCTTGACTCACATGGTCGGTGGCTCCTGAGTATACGATCCACATAGAAGAAGATTCAGTTAATAAAAAGTGCTAGAAACATATGTATCACTTAGAGTTGAGTTTAGAAATGCTACCTTTTTTTGCTCAGGACATTCACGAGCAAAATGCATAGATTTTGGCAATTGTAGCACTTTAGCTTGCTCTTATATTTTTTCTTGAAAACTCTTTTCCCTTCTTGGAATTTGGTTTGTTCTTTTTCTTTGAAGGTCATTCTTTGATCTATTTACCCTTTTTGTTATTTTTCTACTTCTTCTTACATTTGAATCCTGAAGAGTTCTTACCACTTTATTCTACCATAAAGGAATTAGAAGCAGCTTTACCAGCACCAAGCCACTCATGTTCAAGTTCAACATAACGGGCAACATCAGAAAAGGTTTCGATGTTGTCATTGTGGGTTAAGTTGACCTTCAAGTATTCCCAATTATTGGGAAGAGATTGGATCACTGCCTGAACCTGCTGCTCTGAGAGAGCATAACCAACACTTTCGAGCTTAGCTATTATATTAGACATCACCCTAAGGTGTTGTTTGATGTTCTGATCATGACACTTCTTGTAAGTGTAAAACTTGATATTCAGTTATCTGAGTCGGGTGATTGAAGTTCCCCCATATGTTCCCCGTAAGTATGCCCAGATGGTATTAGCAGTAGGAAATTCCTTATACTTATGTATGGGTCATCACCCACAGAACTTACAATGATTCCACGTGTAATGGAATCGGCCTTTTTCCAAGCCTTATAAGCTTTATGGTATCTTCTGTGTTGTGCAGTATTGCCCTCTTCTGGTAGAAATAAGACATGGTTAATACCTTAAAGAGCATTTTGCTTTTCCAGTACATACTATATTTTACGACTCCAAATGTCGTAGTTGTCTCCATTTAGTTCTTCTCTTTTGTTCAAGTTAGCAATTTTGCTTTTTGATGCCATATCTATTATTAAGAGACAATCACACAAGTATTTTATCAATTATGCATGCAAGTTACACATTTAAGAAAATCATTTCACATAATGGTTTCATGTTTAGTGTAAAATCGAAAAGACACTTAAGAATCCAATCATCATATTCGAATTAAACACTTGACCAAAATTAGAAATTAATTTCTTAATGTGTATTAGGATGACAACTTTCAATTAAGTCACTTTAATCTCAAATAAATGAATGAAATTCATAAAAAAAAAATAAACAACTTAATTTATATATAATATAAAGTTAAGAAATAACTACATGTTATAGGTCAATCTAAAGATAAAAGTCATCCCACAAATATTAAAGACGACTTATATACACCCAAAAAGGCTCGCTAGGCCAAATCTCGTGGTAAACATCAATTAATCTCTCGATCCAAGGATCATGGGGAGAATTTGATAAAATAGCTAATGCTTCACAATCCAAGATTTTTACATAGTTTTCTAGTTCTACACGTTTTAATTCAAACATATGAATAAAACTATTAACTGAAGTACTAGGTGACATCTTAAAAGACTTGAACTCTTTCAGTTTCTTCTGTTTTCCCTTCGTACAAATCTTTAATTCCATAACAGATTTTGCGTCGCTCTAGGGATACCATTTCATATGATCTCACGACCTTGAAAATATGTTCTTCGATGGCATGCTCTTCCACTTTGTCTCTTTGCTCGACATCCAAAACTCCCACTTGGCGTGACTCGAGTTTGTCCCCATTTAGCAATTTTTGAAATAGAAATCAAGAAATAATAAGAATGGATTAACCACTCAATGCAACACTTATGTCACAATTATTATATAAGACAAATCTGTTTATGAATAATTAAGAATTATTTTAGACAAGGGTTATATCAAG
Organism: Capsicum annuum; assembly: GCF_002878395.1. Classification (NCBI taxonomy): domain Eukaryota; kingdom Viridiplantae; phylum Streptophyta; class Magnoliopsida; order Solanales; family Solanaceae; genus Capsicum; species Capsicum annuum. The sequence goes on along the minus strand of NC_061116.1, from coordinate 104,607,549 downwards.
TCTAATTTATATCGTCATTAATAAATAAAGTCAAAGGAACAATGTATTTTTTTGAAACGATTCCCCAAAAATCTCTTAATAATTATTTAAAAGAAGTAAGTGTATAGAGAATCACTTTACAACCTTTTTCTCTCTTTTATATATATATATATATATATATATGTATGTACTAAAATAAGTAGTACCTATACTGCACTCGTTTTAGTACCATAAAATAATAAAAAAAAATAACAGCAGACATTCAACACTTCTATGAGTGGTTTCTCCTGTGATTTCCCAGAACAAACAAAAATACCATGCCTATGCGAGTGTCAATCTCAGAGTTGACTATAACTCTAGGTAGGTTAGAAGGTTGCACCATTGACATGGACGATGTCTGGTGGTCACTTTGTTCCTCACTTGCCAGCACCCCCACATCTTAATTTTATTTTAAATTGGTCGGATATATAAAAAAATTGATGTATTTGACTGAATTAGAGTCTGAATGAATCAGTGGTGCGTCCGACCTGAGTTGTGGTGGCATGTTCGACCATAGTAGCGGTGGGGCGTCTGACCAGATTTTACAATTTATATTCGGTCAATGATTTTTCTTACAGGTGAGTACTATCTTGATTTTTTATTTCTACACTTAAAATCGAGATATTGCATGTAAAATTAGGGAAATTTAAACCTATCTCTGATGCCATTGTTATCAAATTCAAAGCAAAATACAAATGAGTGTGTACCTTAAATTCGTAGAAGAAATTGATTTTGCTTCCGAAAAGATCTGCCCAAGTCCACTTCGTTTCTCTTGGAAACAAAATTGTTAATTCACAAAATAAATGCCCTTAATTAGAGTGTTGTTGATTTTTGATTTTTGTCACTGATGTTTCTCATATGGTATTGTCAGAAGAAAAGGAGAAATTTATATCAAATTTTTGGGCGGGAACAGTTACTTTGCAACCGTTTCTCCCTTTTCTTCTGAATTAATCTCAATCTGACTAGATTACGAGTTGGGTCGGGTTGGATTGGGTCAGGTCGATCCACATTGGTGACCCATGACCCATAATCTAACAACTAACAGAGCTGAAAAGAGGAGTAGAACTAAAAATTTAGAAAGAGTCGCACAAAGATTATTACCGCAAATCTATGAGATGAATTATCCCTTTTGAACTACTATAAGTCAATGTATTGAATGGGTAGGATAAAACTCTACTGAAGTTATCACCTCTTCTATATTTGTTTGCTCGACATCAACAATATTGAAACTCTAATTGCTTATTTTAAAGTTCCAAAGGTTGATCTGGAGATCATAAATAGAAATAAATGCTTCACCATCACTAAATGGAAAATAAAAGGCCAAATAGTTTACCACGAGCTCTTCTTAAACTGGACGAAAAGATGTGGAAAATCACAGCTATAACAACAAATTTTCACTTATTATTTGAAATAGAGTTGATGGGATAGTCATGTGCATGAGCATACACTCTTCTGCATCTTGCAACATGGATAGTGTCACCTATAATTAACATTCCAATGCTTCTAGATTAAAATGAAGTAACAATGAGGACATCATGGAAAGTTTAAAAGTTAACTATCTTAGGGAGAGGATATGTAGTGAACCTAAATTCTTCTACCAATCAAGAGAAAAGATTTAAGGCACAAAAGTTGCTCAAGTTACCAGTGATCCTAGGTGAAGATCTGAAGATAAAAGAACATGATGGGTATCCATATGATGCAAGATAAACCAATGACACTTACAAAAGCACTAACACATTAACACAGGATGTCCTATTTTGGATATGTTAAAAAAAATTCACCGTCCACCAGAGCTTGGGTGTATAATTAACTATGTTAGATTACAATTACTTTTTTGAAACTACAGACAATAATTAGAACTAGCAGATACTAGAAACAATAGTCTTCTGGGAGACCAGGAGTCTAGAAATACCATATACATTGCTCCACACAAGCTGTGGCTTTATTGGATCTATGTTGAAAATATGACTCAGAAATGAACTAGGAGCAAATAATTTTAGTAGTTTTAAATAATTAGAATTCTATGTAGGGTAGACTTAGGAATTAGTTAACCTATTTGAATAAGGAATTAATTATCCTTATTTAAATTGAAGTCTAGTTATAAATTTAGCTATAAATATATGTTTTGAGTTATTAATAAAATAATTCCCTTTGACAATACCATTGCAGTATTTTTTCTCTCCATGTCTTTTTCTGTTATTTGTCTAATTTTAAAGATAAAAACCAACAATTGGTATCAAGAGCCAATTTCTTGAGGGATCCGTGAGAGAGATGAATTCTGAAAATAATTTTTTCCAAATAGCTCCTCCTGTCTTTGATGGTGAGAATTACCATCTTTGGGCAGCAAGAATGGAGACTTATCTTGAGGCTTTAGATCTTTGGGAGGCCGTAGAGGAGGATTATGAGGTTCTTCTACTTTCCGATAATCCCACGGTGGCCCAGATCAAAAGTCAAGGAAAAGAAAATCAAAAAATCAAAAGCAAAAACAACTTTGTTTGCTAGTCTGTCTCCAAAAATTTTCATGAGAATTATGACCTTTAAATCATCAACAGAAATTTGGGATTATTTGAAGGAAGAATATACCAGAGATAAAAGAATACGAGGTATGAAAGTATTTGAATCTAATAAGGGAATTCGAATTACAAAATATAAAGGAATCTGAGACCGTCAAAGAGTACTCAGACCGAATTCTTAGCATTGTTAACAAGGTAAGATTGCTTGGCACAAAATTTAATGATTTAAGAATTGTTGAAAAAATTCTTGTTACTGTGATTGAAAGATACGAAGTGTTATTACTACCTCAAAAAATACAAAAGTCCTGTCTAATATTACCTTGGTAGAATTGTTAAATACATTACAGGCGCAAGGCAAAAGAGACTTATGAGGCAGGATGGTATGGTTGAAAGAGCTTTGGCAGCCAACTACAAGAATCACAACAAGGGTAATAATTCACGAAATAATTACCCACCTTGCTAGCACAGTGGTAAAATAGGACATCCTCCATTTAAATATTGGAAGAGACGAGATGCACAATGCAAGATTTGTAATCAACTTGGCCATGAAGCTGTGATTTGAAAAAACAAATCTCAAAAAATGAAGCAAATGCCCAAGTCACCAAAGAATAAGAAGGTCACTTTTTTGTGGCACACATATTCTTCAACTAAGAAATCTGATTTTTGAATGATGGACAGTGGTCATACAAACCACATGATAGATGACAACTCTTTTTAAAGAGTTTCTGCCTTTGGAAAATAAAAAAGTCAGAATTGGGAATGGTGACTATATTCCTGCAGAAGAAAAAAGAAATGTTGCAATCAAAATAATTTCAGGTACAAAAATAATTTCAAATGTTCTTTACGTTCCCGATGTTGATAAAATTTTGTTAAGTGTTGGTCAGCTAATGGAAGAAAGATTTAAACTATTTTTTGGAGATAAATATTATCGAATCTTTGATTTCACTAATCATGAGATCTTACAAGTTGATATAAGAGGAAAAATTTTCTTATTTACTCCAACAAAAGATGCATAAAAGTCATGCAAGAACAAAGATGAATTGACGATTTATTCAAGAGGTTAAATTCAGCCGAAGTTGAGACTGCAATCTACAATTTCTGATCCTAGGAAGAGTGTTGAAAATATGTCTCAGAAAAAATAGTAGGAGTAGATAATTTTAGTAATTTTAAATTATTAGAATTCTATGTAGGTTAGACTTAGGAATTAGTTATCCTATTAGAATTAGGAATTAGTTATCCTTATTTAAATTGGTCTAGTTAGAAATTTAGCTATAAATATATGTTTTAAGTTATTAATAAAATAATTTCCTTTGACAATACCATTGCAGTATTTTTCCTCTCCAAGTCTTTCTCTATTATTTCTCTAATTTTAAAGAAAAAAACCAACAATCTATTTCTTCTTTTCCTTTTTTGTGCAAGGAATAAAAAAAGAAATTTAAAATATCTAACATGTATCTTTATGACAGAGTTCATGGCATTTCTTTCCCTAAAACAACAATCTCAAGCAATAAGTGATACAGACATACCTTTTGTACACTTCTCCACCCCTAAGATGCTTCCGAAGTAATCTACTATTTAGAAATTTCTCAACTTCAGAACTTTAAAGTAGATACATATGTTCTTGCCTAAAACTACATATTTTCGTTACTTTAGGAAAACTAAGTTCATAATTAAAATCAAAGTTGTTCTCCATCTAATTTGTAAGACCTCATTTAGTTTCGAAGCAGAAGAAAGTGAAATAGCATAAAATTGTAAAATGCTTTCTATACCCAATTCATGTAACCAATTTGTTTTCTTATTTCAATCTTAAGTTCCACAAAGTTGCAAACAAGTTTGAAAAATGGAAATGAGTGGAACCCAACAATTCTGATCTAAACCAATGGACATGGTAAGAATTTGACAAAAATTTAACTCGACTTTAAATTCTCCAAAGAAATACACATAACTATGATTTCCTCTCTCTTACACACAACACTGTGTCAATAAATGCGGAAAAGGTATCATATTTACAGAGTTAAGAAATACGTCAGTATTTTATAGATGATTATTGGAAGCACAAGAACCAACCAAATCCCAATTAATAACCACATAGATAAGGACTACGTTGAAACCCTGGGGTTGCACCACACTGTAAGGGATAAGGTCCCTCAAAGTCAACCACAGGCAAAAATACAGTAAAGAAACCAGGAACACAATATAGTGCAAAGAGTAAACTACACAAAATTTAACGCTGAAACTCCGTTGCTCAAGGGAGGAAAAATCATGACTTGTCCTCACAAGCACCCAAACAATCCACTATAATCAAACTCTTGATAACAGACTTCAATGAACATAAAGCTAGGTTTCTCCTACTTGTAATAACTGTAATAGAAACTCAATTTGACAACTCTGCCAAGACTCTTCAATACTTATTAACTCTAATCAGTACTAAACTTACGCAACTCTACCTAAGTACACTCTAAGCAAAGAAAATAAAAGAACATTACTCTTATAGACTGTGTAATTCAGTTACAAATCAAGATTCACTCAGGAACACTCACTCTTTTAGCTTACAAAATAAATAAGAACACGATCAATACTTGAGCAATGTTGAAAATTGAGTTTTTACCTTTTTCTTCTCTTTGGCACTCTTTTGAATTTGCAAAAAATGCCAAATGAGAAAATATCCTTTTCCTTTTATAGTGGAGAGATGATTAGGGTTGAAACATAATTAAACCATGTATGCTAAGTAGTAGATGTAGCACCTGCACAGTAAGTTACACAAGAGGAAAAACTATACATACGCGTGCCAACTGTACTGTATTCTTGAAAATCCAAGAACCTGGTCCCTTGTAGTTATCTACACATCATCAAAACTCAATACAATAATTTTCTCCCTTTTTGATAATGACAAACCAACCATGGAGTTTTGAGCATCAATACTCATTCATCACATTTAATCAGTGTGATTACCACTACTAAAGAGAAATATTCACCCTAACATGCAACACCATGCTTCCACAACTTAGGGACCTGATCCTTTATCCTCAACTACTATCAAGATTCAATTGGTTCCCCTTGTTATCATGCACCATTAGTCATTTAGTGTATTTGCATTCTTCTCTTATTACTATGCGTCTAGACTTAAACATATCATCACATATGTGCTGCACTTGGTACCTGGTCCTTTCCACATGAAATCAATATTTCCCCTTTTGACATCATTAAAAAGTCAAAAAAGTAAACTAATAGTAAAGATAAACACAAGTTACTTAACTCAAGGCCATTGGGGCAACAATAACATAAGGAATAAATTAAAAATAAAGGAAACAAATGAGGCATACAAGAAGAAATTCATTCATTCTTAGCACCATTACAATATACCAAAAAACCATCAAATAACTATTTGCAAAGTCCACCACAGAGACTGACACAGGAAATTGACACACCCACTCAGGTAGAAGGTGGCTTATGGGAGAGTGATTTTAGTAACGTGTCTATTCTAGTAGCCTCATCAGCATGAGCATCCAATAACTTTTAGTGAGGGTCTTTAATTCAACATTCAACCCTTAAACCTCACCAGTTAATTTTGTAACATTTACCTTGAGCTTTGTATTTTCTACTTCAAGTTCTTCAGTAGTACCATGTCCCTTTAAGGATAGTTTCAGGTGCACTATTTTAATGTCTTTTGCTGCCAACATAATCCTTAACTCCTTCATTTATTTGGTTAAGCTGTCTCGAACAACCAAAAGTTTTGATACTTGGAATACAGTTTTCACTTTTCCTTTAATTCATTTATTCTCCACAAAGTTTGTCATGATGAACTTTTGTTTGATTGTTCCAGGAGGTCCTTTTGTCCCAATTACTGCAACATGCTTGAACACTGTTTAGGAAGTACCCATATGGTATCCCATATTTCCCTTCTTTCTTTTAAATCACTTTTCTCATGTGCTCAATCATAAGAGCAGGTAATCTTATCAATTAAAACTTAACTCAAATATTTTATTAAGAACAAGTCAACACGATATGCAATGATCATCTTTTCTGATCTAGGCAAGAGAACCTTGTTCACAAATTCAAATACTAACTAGAACTCACTTGTGAAAAATTTCTTTTTAACCCCAACTATCGAAGTCCCACCCACTTTTGAGGCTTCAATCATGAACTTAGTTATGGGATGTTTCTTCACAACAATACTTATACCCATAGTAGGTACATTCAAAATTACTCCCTAGGTTTCTTTATCTAGTATTCATCTAGTCTTATTTCTTTTTCTTGCACCTATGCAGATAGACTAAATCCATCTTTTGACAAATCTATTAAGTAATAGAATTCTCTAACAGTATTTTCAAAAACCATTGGTTCTGCTTCCTCAAATAGATGCCATCCTTGGTGCCTGACATACTCTACCAACTCTACCATCCTAGGTTTCTCATAGATAATTGGATCAAACACTCTCACTGATGATACCTTTTGTGTTTTAAGGCTTATAATCATTCTTTCTCTAGATATGTCTTTTTTTCTTCCTCATTTTTTATTCTTTTGGGCTTATTTCTTGGCTCTTCCTTTTCAACAGTTTTCTCTTCTTGGGACTAGGTCCCTTAGAGATTTTCTTTCTTTTTATGATAATATTTTAATTCTCCTTTCCTGCATGATGATACGCCCAAATTACAACTCTCATTAGAAAGTGTAAGTGGTCTCTACCAAATATAGAACCCAATTAGGTTAGGGTCGAATGTCATAGAAAATACTATGCAAACTAAGTGTTATGGTTGTTAATAGACTATTAATCGAAGGCTCCTGAGTAAAGGGTGGTTTTGCATTTGTAACAGTGTTTAAATAGTTGTAACAAGTAGTATTCCAGCTAATGAATTTTATTGAAAGTACTAATTTATTGAGATCAAGTAAACTAGAGTTATGTTCACCAAGATGTTCAAACAGGTGGGCTTGTAAATTATCTTAAATTCCCAATTTACAACTTCTATTGCAAGAGTTATTGAATTCTGAAGTTTACCCATTTGTTTCACAACCTAAATGGATAATTTTACCCTTTAATTCTTTCAAACTCAAAGAATATATGAAGTTATCCAATTAATCTCTCATGTGAGTTAATCCTTGTTTAAGGTATCAACTCATAACGCAAAGGTTAAGGCCTTTAGACTTCATATAAAATCCTTCTTTTTCCAACATATGCTTTTCTTCTCAGACAAGTAATGTTCTTGGGATTACCCTTCAAGTTTCCAACCAAGAAGGGCCATTAAAGTGAAAAAGGGATTATACAATCTTAATTATATATGGAAATTAAGCATTCTCACAACTCCAATCAGTTATTCACATCAAGGCTCCCATAACCCTAGTTATAGGAATTTATCCATTCATCTCAAGAGAAGACGAAGAGAAAAACATTGTGTTCTTCACAAATAAATTCAAATAATTACTTACAAAGGTTACAATAATTGTTCTTCAATCTTCAATGAGAATCTGAATAAAGATAACTAGATCCACAATTCTTGCTTGAATCATAGAGAATAATAAGTATAATAAGTTTTCTAGATGGAAAATATGATAAAAGATACCTAAATAAAACCTAAACTAGGTATTTATATGTTTCAGGTATAGAGGATTTAAAATTCAAACTCAGTAAATCCACGTAAAAGTTGATGGTCATATTGATGGCCCGTCAGAATCCTGAACGTTCGTCGCATGGACCATCGTTGATAGTCCCAAGGTGCCATTTTTTTGTTAAGGGTTGAAGGTCATGTTGGCAGACCATCACTGGACTGGAAGTCCATCGCATGGTCCATTGCTTGATCGTCTAAAATTTTATCTTCTGTTTCATCTTGACGGCTAAGTTGGTGATCCATAGAGGATCCGATGGTTCATCACTTAATCGTCGCAAGACTCACTCAGTTATTCCTTTCTGTTTAACTTTGACGGTCACCCTGGCGGTCCATCATAGACTGAAGGTCTACCAGTTCGATCATCAGTGATGTTTTTCTGCTACATTTTTGAGTTTCTTCTTCAGCTAAGTCTTTGAACTAAAAATACTAAAATCCAGTATTAAATACAACATCAGTTGCTAAAAAACATACAATTATCCCTTGAAAAAGATGTAAAATATTCCGTAAAAATCCAAAACATCACATTTATTTAGGACTTTGAACTTGAGGACCTGTTCCTTTAATCTACTACAGCAACATCTCAATCACTGTCCCCCCTTCAAGCTCTATAACATCAATATTTTCTTTCTTCTTTACTACATTAGTTTTCTTAGCCTTTTTTTGGTTGAAGACTTATTTTCCTTCATAGAATCTATTAGCAATTTCATTTCAGATCACTAGTAGAATAGGATCTTGTAACTTGTACACCAATGTCAATCAATTTTGTTTTTCCTAAAATATCCTTCATTTTGTTTATTTTCCAAATCAAAGGTTGTTAATCCTCATCCTCTTTATCTTTCTCATATGGAGGTAATATAAATTCCCTATCTTTTGTTAATTTATTCTTTTCTTCTGCTATTTGCTCCTCTCCACATATTGAACTTTCATTGGGATCATTTGCAAGCAAGAGTAAATTCTCAGCTATCCAATTTATGCTACTGATTGGATCAGATTTCTTTATTGGAATCTTTTCATCATAAAGTTGGATAAAGATTAGGTTTGACTCATAATGAGTAAGGGAACCAGGTACTGGTAAATTTTCAGTACCTTGCAATTTTTCAGAGTGAATAGATGTTTGTGAAATATTGGAGGATTTTTGTTCTTTTGAAGAAAGGGGAATTTCTAATTGAGAAGTTTCTTGTCCAATTGCTGAGTCAAATCCTTGATTTAAGTCAACTTTCAATGCTAACTCAACAAGATCTTTAATAGATGCAAGATTTTTGACAGAAACGGTCTCACTTAGGATTTCTAGAATTTGAGGAGATGGTGTGGTGGGTAAGACACTTTGTTTCTCTTGAGGATGATCAAAGAATAATTCTTTCATAGGGTTTGAAAAAGATGGAGTTTCATACATTTAAATTTTTGATAAGGGAAAGGAAAGGTCCAATTTAGATTAAGGATGGAAATTACGTTCTGAATTAATTGAGAGGAGAATGAAATAAAAGAATTTGAATTTATAGTTAAATAGGTGACCGTTTGATATTTAAGGGATACCTTTTTTGAATAGACGTGTCTAATGACAATGGTGTGACTCCATATATTTGAATTTAATTATCTGCTTTTGTTCAAATAGGAGAAGACATGTGGCCTTTTTAAACAAACTTTTAATGAATTTTTAAGGCACATTATTTTAGTACTAACCTGAGAGATGGGATTAGGTCCCTCTCTTTTTTATTGAATTTTGTACTTGTATTTGATTCAAGTATTATCCTCCTAAATTGTTCCCATGGGTGTATACCTGGAAAAGTATGGAACTGGGTTAGATTAACATGCCCTGACTTTATCATGGATACCTCTCTCCTTAACATATCAAATTTTAAGGAGTGACACTAACTCAAATGATAGGTTAGGGTATTTTGAACAAGCTTAGTCTCAATTTGCTTTTTAGAACAGGTTTGAGGACTAAGTCCCAAACTTTACTTCACTCACACTGCCTTAAGTTCCTTCTTATTGGATAAATTCCTTTAAGACTAGGTCCCTTGAAATTAACTATTTCAAAATGAGACACTTCTACCTTGAAGTGTCTTGAGAGTGAGAATCTAGTCAGATCTTTCAATATTGAGCTTAGAACATATACTATCAATAACCCATTCGTGACGGAAATCCCCTTTCTTATACCTGGAACCATGATCATTTGTTGAATTTAGGAACAAACTATTTGAGCTTGAGTTCCCAGTAGGAGGATAATAGTGTGATCAAATCCTTCTTGACCCATCTTGGTAGAGATTTTCTTTACACCTTTTTCAAGAGTTTAAAACCCTTAGGATGTGAATTCCCCTGCTGAATGTATTCAGTACCTCTTATTTTGGCTTTAAGACAATACTAACATCTTTTCTTCAAATGCCCATCTCTTTCACAGTAAGTACATAAAGGTTTCTGAACCTTGTTTCTAGCATCATGAGCAACTTTTCCTTTTGACCCAAGAGATTGTGATTCTCCTTGATAACTATTACCCTTGCCATTATTTGCACCTTGACTGGTTAAGTTAGAAAAGATTTGTGAATATTCAATCTATTTAAGAGACTTTTTAAGATCTTCTTTCAAACTGATCAGGTCCCTTTCTAACTCTTTATTTTTGTGAAGTGCATACATAAGGTGTTTTTGAGAGTCCCTAAAACTTTCCTTAAGATAAATTTGAAGCCTTGAAGCTTCTTTCTTTCCTTTTCCACCTACCCCATTTACTTTCTTCAGATTACTCATAAAACTTAGATTTTCAAATTTTATATTTGAGAACAATTCTTCAATTTCAGAAATTTGGAGAGTTATAGAAATCAGTTTAAGCTCTTGATTTTCAACTTTTTCTTCCTGAGCTATTTTCTCAATAGTTAGTTCACATACAAAGTCAATCAAGATACTAGAAAGCCTTTTTATCTTCCTAGCAGAGTAGTTATCTAGATTATCCTTAATGTTAGAAAGAGTTTCCTATTTTTTTTCTTCATCTTATGTGTTGTCCATAAAGGCAGACAAGGAATCATATATAACTGGACTATCTTATACTACTAACATAGACACATGTCCAAGGTTCTCATCTCCATTAGATTCACTGGAAAAATCTCCCCATGCTGCCAGAGCTTGCTTTACTATATAATCAACTGCAACCTTCCTTCTTGAATTTTTAGGGATTTGGTCCCTGCTCTTTCCTTTATCATCTTCAGTCTTGAGGTATTCCTAGTAATCCAAATTATGCATTGGACAGTCCTTAATGAAATGCCCAGGACTTCCACATTTGTGACATACCTCAGCATTGCTCCCTTTTTTGTTGATACTTCATTTTCTTTTGAGCTGACCACTTTTTTACATGGCTTTAACAATCCTATTTTTCAAATAGGCAACATCATTGTATTCTTATCATGAATCATGTTTTAAAACCTTCAATTCCATAGATTTTTCTCTTTTTACATCATTCTTCTCCAACCCTTGCTACTTCTTCAACTTATGGGTTTTTAAATTTCTAATCAGTTCATTCATAGTGGGGGGCTTCAGGTTTCTTGCTTCAATTATGGCATCCACTTTGCTTTCCTAGGACTTAGAAAGAATACCAAGAATCTTTCTCACCTGCCTATACAATGGAATCACTTTTCCCAAGCAGTGAAGTTTATTTGTGATAGAAGTGAATCTTGTATGCATTTCTTGGATTGTTCTCCTTCTTTCATGGTGAAAATTTTATATTGAGTAGTCAACATGTCTACTTTTGAATCCTTCACATCAGTGGTCCCTTCATGAGCAGTCATCAAGCAATCCCAGATCTCTTTGACATTTTCACAAGTTAAGATCCTATTACATTTATCAGGTCCAATACCACAAACTAGCAGTTTCTTGGCCTTGTAGTTTTTCTCAATTTTATTTCTATCTACATCATTGAACTCCCTCTTGTTTTGACAATCATTCTTGTCACTTCTCCTTCTTTGACTTATCTAACAAGAATATAAGGACTATCAAGAATTATGTCTATCGGTTCACTATCCTTAGCCATAATGAAGTCAAAAATCTTTATTTTCCACCACCCATAGTATTGCCCATTAAATTTTGTGGCTTAGTGGTACATTTCCTTTCTTCCAGTTTAGGTAGAGCATCTATGCTAACCAAATCACTCTAGGTGTGAACCTTTTAGAGTGTTCTGGTTCTGATACTAATTGTTGAAACCCCGAGGGTTGCACTCTGTGAGGCACCAGGTCCCTCAAAGTCAATCACAAGAAAAAATACAGTAAAGAAACCAGGAACACAGTATAGTGCAGAAAGAGTAAAGTACACAAGATTTAACGTGGAAACCCCCTTGCTCAAGGGAGGAAAAACCATAGCTTGCCCTCACAAGCACCCAAACAGTCCACTATAATCAAACTCTTGATTACATACTCTAATGAACCTAACTCTAGGTTCCTCTTACTTATAATAACTTTATTACAAGATCAACTTGACAACTCTACCAAGACTCCTCAACACTGATTAACTTTAATTAGTATTAAACTTAGGCAACTCTACTTAAGTACACTCTAAGTAAAGAAAATAAAAGAACATTACTCTTATAGGCTGAGTAATTCAATTAAAAATCAAGATTCACAAAGGAACACTCACTCTTTTAGATTACAAAAGAAATAAGAGCATGAGCAATACTTGAGCAATGTTGAAAATTGAGTTTTTGCCTTTTTTCTCTCTTCAACACTCTTTTGAATTTGCAAAAACATCTCAATAAAGAAGCATCCTTTTCCTTTTATAGTGGAGTGATGATTAGGGTTGAAATATAATTGGACCAGGTGTCTTAAGTAGTAGAAGCAACACCTGCACAGTTTGTTATACAAGAGGACAAAACTGTACAAACGCGTGCCAGCAGTTTTGTACCCTTGAACATAGAGGAACCTGGTCCCTTGTAGTCATTTGGTGATCATCAAAACAAGATAAAACAGACTAATTATGCATGAGTTTGTGTAAGTCATCACGAACTTACAAGAAACAATGGTCAGGAGAAAGCAATGTACAATGTTTAAATGGGCACTCAAATAAAGCACGAGGGAAATAGAATTCGAGATATACTACCAATTTCTTGAAAAGACTATAAGCCTATTCTAGAAAAAATAACTAAAAATGTCAATATTCAAATTATTTGAAAAGAGAAAAGGCATTGAAATTGACACAAAATGATGACAATCGAGCTAAAGCCTATTCAATGTTTGGGAATAAAGTTTAGAGTTTATTAAAACTCATGAAAAGATGATGGAACCCAACCTGAGAAATTCTAGGTGAAGTGGATATCATCTCTACATCCACCGAAATGTTGTTGTCGCAATTGCTACTATTGGTGCACTATTAATTCTTGCTTTTGGTTTCATTATGTTGACCAAATTGATATTGTCAGTCAGATCTTAGTAGATTCATCACTTGATTAAAGAGTCATTTGGAAGACATTTAAATTTTATAGAAAAATCTCGTACACATCGAGCAAAAATTTAAATGTTTGTAAAATCTTACAACTATGTACATGGTATACAACCTTACTTTCAAATGTGGGTGCTAGTTTTGTAGGGGGTGCGGATATCTGACGTATGAAATAGATTTATTATGTATCTAGTGAATCTATTTTCCTTTGTGCGTGGATATTTCTTAAATTTTGTTTCAATATCTTTTCATGATTTACTTTTTTTGTAAGATGTATTCATTAATTTGTTTGGTTTATTATTTTATCCTGTAGTAATTGCAGAGTTACAAATTTCTGTATAATAATTTATCCTAACTGTACTGTAATGTATATCTAATTCTAAATTTTCAATGTTATTTATTATCTTGTGTTGTTCTTCTCGTAGTGAGTTTTTTAAATTATATAAACTATCACATGTGCTTTTTTCTAAATTTTCTAAGGTTTCTTCTATCCATATTAATTTTTCTTTTAGATTTTCCATTATTTTTCTAATTCGGTTTCTATAATTAATTTCATTATTTAGATTATCTTGATTTTCTATAGTTTTTCTAATATATTCTAATATCTCTTAATCTGAATAATATCTTTCTGGATAAATTTCTTCGTATAACTGTTCTAGACAATTTATGGTTTCAATTTCATAGTCTATTACTTTATCTAATATTATTTTCTTAATATCTATTATTTCTATATCTTTAAGTATATATAAGATTAAAACTTTAAGATAATCTAGGTGATCTATCTTTTAAAATTGATTTTACTATAATATTTTGTAGTTGGTTGTTTTGTCTTAGTAATTTTTGCATATTAAGAAATTCTATATATTTTATATCTTTATTTTCCATGTATTTGTCTATATTTATTTTCATCTGTTTTTCTAGTATCTGTATGTTTCTCATATTTTTTCTGAAAAATTCTATGTAATTTGCCATGGTAAGTATTTGTAAGAGTAGTTAGGTAGGTATGGTATATAATTTACTCTAGTCATGTAATATTCACCAAATGCTTTTTCTAATATTATTTTTCTTATATCTGCTACTTTTATATCTTTAAGTGCATACAAAATAAGTATTTTAAATTTATCTACCATCACATCAGATAAATAATTATTCATTTTCATAAAATTGCTTTTTTCAAAATATTCCCTTCAACCATGTACATAACAAAATATGGTCATCTTAGATTACTATATACTAGATTATTCTTAAATAATATGTTCTTCGGTCACTATTAACATGGTAATCCAGATACTTTTTCCCTTAAACAGCGCCTCTACTCTGGTTACTCCCCGCCACGGCTTCTTGCCTCATTGGTTTCACCTTTAGGATGGCATAGTTCTTAGGGATCTTTCTCCGTTTCCACTTTGCTAATAAACTTCTTAACATATTATTCCTCGAATAATTCTACTATAAAGTAACTAATATGAATTTATTTTATCATATCATGATTATTGGGAATTATGAATTTAGCTATTCATAATCATAAATAAATATACCTGTTCGGGTAGTTTTGATATTTCTGAAGTTTGTTCCTCCATAGCTTTTTCCATTAAAATATGTCTGTTTTTTAATTAACTGAGTAAAATATTTGTTGTGGAATGGAGAGAGTATTTGCTTCAACGCATAAAGGCTTGCTTTGCAATGCCTTCAGTTGCCTTTATTTATAGAACGAAAAAAAACTGTACAAGCATATCTTTACACATTTTTTTTTAAATGTTATCCTACAAGTCAAAAAGGCTACTATAGGTTACCTAAAAAGTCTATACATAGCCTTTAAAGGCTAAAGAAAAAAGTCCAAGTCTATAAGTCTACGTAATTTACAATCTTGACAATTCTACGTAAAAAATCTATACAATGCTTCATAAATGATCCAATATCTTGTCTTCCATTGATGTTGTCGTATCTTCTATATCTCCATTATTGCTTCTTATCTTATCTTTCCAGCTGGTATTTTGTCTTCTTTTATTCTAGATGTACTTCTGGAATAATGTTATCTTCTCCATTACATCTTGTACATTGGTGATCTAGATATTTGTGTCCAATTATTTTACAATATCTTGTCAGTAGTCCGTTTGAAATAAATCCTTTTTTAATTGCTCTTGCGGTAGATTGTTTTTCTGGGTTAAGAATGTCATTATCCATTGTCTGACATCTTCCATATCTGCTTGTCGTAGCTCTTTTAAATTAGAGTAAATCATTTGATGATCTCTCGAATAATAGCTCCATATTGGGTTTCCATTAGTATAATTATTTGCTAATTCTTGGATAATAGTAGCTAGTCCAATAAGTCGTTTATTTGCGTAGAAGTCGGGTATCTCAATTCTGGGTATCTCCGGTTGCTGTGTAATAACTTCTGGTATAATCATATCTCTAGTTAGTCCTGTTTTTACAACTTGTATAACTAGTTTTATTTCGTCATATAGTATCTCTGCTGGTGCAGTATAACACTTTATGTAAAATAGATTTTCTTTCGTTATCCTTTTGTAGGTGGTGAATATCTTGTGTAATTCTTCCATAGCTGTTAATTCTTCTCCGTCTTGGGTGTATATGGTGTTTAATAGTCCATAGTCAAAACAAGTTTTTACTATGCTTGGGTTAGTTTTGGGTAGTGCAATTAGTTTGTTATATCCTTGTAATTTTTGGGTTATATAGTTGGTGTTTGGTTCTTTGATGTTTGTAGCTCTAGGGTTATGCTTTAGAAAAGTTTGTACTCTGTAGATGTTTTCTATGTATTTTTGGGCTGTGCAGTTGTATACTTTTTTGTCTTAGTTTAGGCTATCTCGGTATGTGGTAACTTGTGGGGGTATGAACAAGTGGTCTTTTTGTGTTTTTGGTGTAAATGGTTTTTCAAATATTTTATTCATATTCATATTCTGGTATCTTGGTCGACTAACTCCTTTGCTTGTACATGCAGAAGTAGATTGATAAATGTTATGGGTTTTATGGAGTGTCTCAACGTCTCCTTCTAGCTCTGGAACTTTAATGTCTTCCGATCGACATAGCTCTGCACACTGCTGAGTTAGCTGATTTGTAGTTATAGACTTCAGTTTATCTTCATTAGTCTTTAGCTTTTCTATCTCATTACCCATACTGTCCACTTTCATTGAAAGCGTAGTTAGGGTGTTAAGTATTTTTTCTAAAGTATCTTCTTCTATTATTTCAGTCTGTGTAGCTTTGTCTTGATATGTAATCTGCAATAACATTTTTGTTAGTACTGATCACTTCAATTGTAAATGTGAAATTTAATATATTCAAGACTAGTCTCCAAATCTCTTTTGTTGTAACTGAATTTTGTATTTCTTTGTTAACCACCAGCGTACCTGTGTATTATCTGTTCGTACAATAAATTTGTTATATACAATATATGGCTCAAATGCTAACAAACATTTATATAATGAACACAATTCTTTCCTATTTATTTCCCATTTTACTTCTGTCTCATTGAACGTACCTGAGTAGTATCTACAATGGTGTTCTATTTTTTCTGCTTAATATCGATATTTAAGTACTCCTCCGTAACTATATTCACTAGCATCTGCTTCTACTATATAGATAAATTTTCTATTTTCATCTGGAAATTGTAATTTTGGTAATTCTTTACAAAGTAATTTTATTTTTTGAACTTGTTTTTTATCTTCTTCATTATAGTTCTAATCTACACCCTTTTTTAATTTTTTCTGTAGTGGTTTTAAAGTTTCTGCTAATTTTGGAATATATTCTCTTACTTGGTTTACTAATCCTAAAAATGATTGTATTTCTTCTTTGTATCTAATTCTTCTTTCGAATTTATTATTTTTTGTACTATATGTTGTTGCATTTTTACTCCACTTTTATCTATTTGTATTCCTAAAAATTCTATCTGGTTTTTCATAATTTCAGCTTTCTTTTCGCTTAGACTTATTCTAGATTTTTCTATTATATCTGTAAACTGTTCCAATAATTTTAAATGTTCTTCTTTGGTTTTTGTATATAATAATATATCATCTATGTATACTATACAATTAGATAATTGTTTAAAATAACTATCCATAAAATGTTGATATCTACCTGGTGCATTTTTATATCCAAATGGTAATACGTTCCATTCATAAAATCCTTGTGGTACCGTAAATGCGGTTAATTCTTTAGATTCTTCTCCTAACTTTAGATGGTAAAATCCTGATTTACAATCGAATTTGCTAAAATAATTATATCCCTGTATTTGTCTTATTTTTAATATCTTATTTGGTATTGGATAATTATATGTTATAGTTTTTGCATTTAAATTTCTATAGTCAATAACCATCCTACTTTTTCCTCTTTTTTGTTCACTATGTTTATTTACTATAAATGCTGGACTATTATGTTTACTGTTACTTTTTTGTATATATTATTTTTCTAATAATTCATCTATATGCATTTTAAATTCTTTTAAATCCTCAAAATTATATGTTAATGGTTTCTGGATTATTATGCTATTTTTATCTATTAATTCGATTTTTATAGTAGTTTTATGTTTTTCCCATCCTTTTAATGGATCTTCACTATATAATTGTTCTAATTTTTTCTTAATTGTTTCTATTTTATTTATTGAAAATATAGTTATTTCTGTTTTATTTATCGAAAATACTACTAGTTCTATTGTATCTTCAGTATTTTTTATATTTTCTAACTTTTGTGTAATTTTTTCACTTCCTTTTATCCAATTAGTTTTCTTTCTTATTTTATTATTAACTCTTTTTACTCTTACCTTCTGTTTACATGGTGTTGTAAACCACCAGTCTGTTCTAGTTATTATATGTGGGTATAATTTATCTAAGAACGGCATTCCTAAAAGTATATCTTTTGATGTTAGTTCATAATTATAAATTTCTTCTATTGTTAATATCTTATCTCATACTTGTATTTTTACATTCCTAGCTTTATAAGTAATTAAGCTTCCTTCATTATTCAATCCTAACTATTATTGGTGTTTATAATTTATCTCATTTACTTTTTGGTAAGCAATTATATCTACATAAATTAGCTTCTGCTCCTGTATCTATCATAGGCGTATAATATCTACTGTAATATCCTTCTACTACTATCTTCATTAATACATATATCTTCATTTCATGTTAAGGCTCTTCTTAAGAATAACTTTTCTTTGTTATATGTTAAGGTTAATTGTGTATGTTCTATATTATATGGTTTTACTTGTTCTAACCATTTTATTCCTAATATTATATCTGCTTTTTGCATTTCTTCCTTTACTTCGAATTCTATTTTTATTTTTCTAAATCCTATTATTATTTCTTTTTCTGCTATATTTTTACTATTTATTAAACTTCTTGGTAGATCTGGGCACATATCATTATCAGTCTTTATTTCTTCATTTTTTACTAGATATTTTGCTATATAATTTTCTTCTTATCCTGTGTTCAAAAGTATTAGATATTCTTTTTCATTTATTTTTCTTGTTATGTAATATTGGTTTAAATTACTTATTAAATTTGTTTCATAACTTGTTCTTTTTGATGAGCTTGATGACTCTGATTTTTCAGCAGCTATTCTTTTTGTTGTACTTATTCTATTATTTACTATTTCTAAATTTTCTTCTATATCTATGTCTCTATAGCTATAATCAAGAATTAGCAAATAGTTATACTAATGGAAACCCAATATGGAGCTATTATTCGAGAGATCATCAAATGATTTACTCTAATTCAAAAGAGCTACGAAAAGTAGATATGGAAGATGTCAAACAATGGATAATGACATTACTTAACCCAGAAAAACAATCTACCGCAAGAGCAATTAAAAAAGAATTTATTTCAGACGGACTACTGACAAGATATTGTAAAAATAATTGGACACAAATATCCAGATCACCAATGTTCAAGATGTAATGGAGAAGATAACATTATTCCAGAAGTGCATCTAGAATAAAAGAAGACAAAATGCCAGCTGGAAAGATAAGATAAGAAGCAATAATGGAGATATAGCAGATACGACAACATCAATGGAAGACAAGATATTGGATCATTTATGAAGCATTGTATAGATTTTTTACGTAGAATTGTCAAGATTGTAAATTATGTAGACTTATAGACTTGGACTTTTTTCTTTAGCCTTTAAAGGCTATGTATAGACTTTTTAGGTAACCTATAGTAGCCTTTTTGACTTGTAGGATAACATTTTAAAAATCAGTGTTTAGGAGTGAAATTATAAACATAATTTACACTCTTTAGTTGTGAACTATAGCAAATTCACATAAAACTTGTGTAATATTACAAAAAAATGTTACTTCTCCGAGTCAGACAACACCTATTTGTACTTTCCATGTCAAAAAAAGGTACAGTTCAGTAAATCAACATTGCATTTTCTAAATTAATTGATGCCTACAATTTTAGGCATTACAACATGTTGCCAAATAATTTTATTGCAGTGAATACATAGCATAACTAACAAGCCATAGAAAACCAATCAAAAACCTACTCATAGGTAAGCAATAAAAGCCTAGATCTTAAAAGATTAAAATTTCTACCTGATAAACTCTGTTCCAATAAAATCCTTCGGATGTGATGAAGCATTGGGGCATCATCTACTTCAGTGAAGTGGAAATAGAGAAATTTTAATGAAACATCCTGGATTTTTACCCTTGGAAATTTCCTAAGCTTTGAGCTCACTGTCCTATTAACTACTCACTATACGAGTCGTATGGTGTGGGTACGGGTTAGGTGACCCAAATTGTTAGGTGTCCAGTGGATGGTGGTTGGGGTTCTGTTCTAGTTACGACTTGGGGGTACGGGTCGTTAGGGGTGGTGATGGGTCGTTAGGACCATCCTTCATCAAATCAGAAACTTAGAGACTTGACATGGGTCTAAGTATGAGTTACTCACTAAGAGCCGTGAGTATAGGGTATGAGTGGTATAGTTGAATCATGTCTTGTCCATTGTCAATTCCATTGGATTCTGTCTTGGGTACGACAAGGCTATATGAGTCGTATCGTTTGGTAACGAGTGGGATCAGGGAGTCGTATGGTGGAAAGTGTGTGGGTTTCTAACTCATTGTATTGGTGACGACTCAATGGTACAAGTCATATGTTGTGGTCATGAGTCACGGGATCGACTCGTAACCACCTGCGGTATTTTTACATTTTTAAGGTAGGGGCATTCGGGATATTTTACCTTTTAATCTCCTTTGACATCACGACTTAAAACACCTTTTGAGACTTTATTAACCTATTATTCCCAATCAAATATTCTTAAAATCTCTCTCAAACTCTGTTTCAAGCAAAAGGCTAGGGTTTCATCAAGATAATCAATTAAGGCTTTAAAGGGTGGTTTTTCTTCGTCTTTCTTAGTGTATAAGGCATGTGACTATTTTCTCATTATTATTTTACTAAAGGCACATATTTTAGTGTATGGTTTTCATGGTATTGCTATGTTTTTGAAATAAAGGTTGGGGGTTTTGGATGTTCATGGTTGATTAATGTTCCTCATGATTTACTTATGTTTTTTCATGTTTCAATCATGGTTTTCCACAAGTGGGTGCATAGGAATGGTGATTTAATTAAATGGTCATGGTTAAGCCCTAAAATATAAAGTGTGACATCATGTACATGGTCACCAAGACCACCCTCACATCGGTAAATGTGAGTTTCCAGTGTTGTCCTCCCCGGAGCCCCACCTTCCACGAGTTTGCTACTCGACCCTCTTTAAGATCATATTAAAACCATTTACACATTACCAATCATTTACCAAAGAGTCTTTTAATTAGGCTCTAACTATTGGTATCTTCATACCAAAATTAGAGCTTTCAAGTCTATTACCTTATGGCATATAAACTATTAAACCAAATTAGACTTCATCGTTTCCACTTAACCAAAACTATTTATAATCAAATCATGGAAACCAAGGCCTTTCCAAAACCACATGAAACCAACCAAAACCAATTCATATTTCTTTAACCATTTATTCCATGCAAAGATTCCAAAGATAATCAAACTATGTGACAAAATTATTCTCATTGATAATTTCCCAAATAGGTTGGAGATGTACTAGTCATCTTAGTTTTTTTGCTATGGTCGTGCGGCTAACACACACTAGGGCCCTTTCAGCAGGGGAGATGAACCCATATAGCCTATGGGTGGTTTTATGATGGTCAGGCTACTTAGCTTAGGTTAAGGATTTAAATGTATGCTAAACCTTATTCCCTACACTGACCCGATATATATGTATATATATGTTTGCATATGGTTATTTGATTTGATTTTGAATGATGACATTATTTTATCTTTATTCCTGAGTTACATGCTAGTGTTCACTCCGCTAACCATCTTCGAGCACTGTATCCCCATGCAATGAAGGAATCGGCCATACTACTATTCCTTCTGCACGATGACTTGGATTTAGGGACAACTTTGATTCAGATTGAAGTGGTGAGCTTCCATACTCCGGAAGGATCCATTTCATGCTTTGGATTTATTTTCATTATCGTTATTTCATTGGTTATGGTTTTGGCTAGGGTCGGGGGCATGTCTCGACTAGATGTTCTTTGATTTTAGGTAGAGGCTTTATCAGACTACTATGGGTGTGGATGGTGTCAGTATTAATGTTATCCTTGGTATTGGTATTGACATTGGGATTGGTATTGGTATTGGTTGGACATTTGGTTGTGGTTGTTTGGTTATGATTATAGTCTTACTTTATTGTCTTTAGATTATTATTGTTTTATCTTGTTATATGTTCGAAATTCGTCTGACATAGGGTGTAGGACGGTTACGGTTGGGCATTGGGAGTGGTCTCTGGTCCTAGTTGGACTTGAGATATAGGACATGACTAGGCCCTGGTTCGGGTCGTATCATTTAATAACTGAAACTAACAAGAACTAAAATGAGTGCAGAAATTTCCAATAAAACATCACTTAAACTAGGGCATTACTAAAATATCATAGGTCATTCATATGAAAAAGAACTAGAGTAAAACTGTGAGCTATATTGTTAAAATTAGAAGAAATCTTTGTGAAATTAGAGATGATTTGTGCAAAATCTGAAAACTTCCATAATAAAGTTTGAAAGAACTATCAATTCAAAATCCAAAAACATTCTATAATTGTGTTTTGAATGGATAATGAATACCTGAATAAAGAGTTGTGTTGAGCTTAGGGATTTGGGCAGAGATTGAAGCTTCAAACTTCCCGTATACAAAGTTTGAATAAGAGTGAAATGATTTGGGCAGAGATTTGTACTTAGGGATTTGGGCAGAGAGAGCTTATCAGGGATTTATTTTCTGAGATTACGAGGCAAGTATTTGTGAGCTGAGCTTTTGAATATTTGCTTTTTAATTTTTTTTTGGGCCAATTAGGTATTGGAGGGAGAGCTAAATGTGTTTAAGGGAATATAATTATTTTAGTGAAAATTTTATATAGACTATAAGGCCACACATGTAAAGTGTTATTCTTAATATTCTAAAAGTATCACGCTTTAAAAGTGTAGTCATATGTGTAAATAAGTACTGATAATTATATGATGATGTGACAACACTTATAAAGTGTGGCCTATACCATTAAAGGCCACTCTTTAAAGCATTACTAATATTAACGTGGCAAAAAGGTAAAAACTAAAGCAACAACACTTTAAAAACGTTGTCTAGATTTAGTGTAGTCAAAAGCCTAAAATGTTGCAATTGGGATTGTCCAGTGCCATGATCCTCAACTGGTTGTAGCATGACCTCAATCTATCTTAAAAAACATGGCTGCTCCCTGAAGCTAGTTGAAAAATTTATTAATACGGAAAATCAGATACTTATTCTTAATAGTCACCTTATTCAGCTGTCGATAGTCAATACATATACACAAAGTACCATCTTTCTTATTCACAAATAGATCAGGGAACCCCTAAAAGAAATACTGGGCCTGATAAAATCCTTACTCAGAAGATCTTAAAGACACTTCTTTAACTACCTTAACTCTATCAGTGCCATATGATATGTCAAATTAAATGGGTTAACTGCCCGACTCAATATCAATGTTAAAGTCAATGTCATAATCAAGCGAAAACCAATAGAATTATTGGAAACGCATTAGTGAACTTATGAACTATAGGAACTGACTCAAGTGATAGTGTCAGTACTTGTATCATAAAACTAAGAAGATAAGCTAAACACATGCTACAACCCAAATGGCCGTGAGTGGCACCCACACTAACCCTCCGGTGGGAAAACCATATAACATAAACCTTAGCTTAGTTAACTAGCAATTTTTTGAGGATATAATAACAAAATTAACTATAATAATAATAATAATAATAATAAAAAAAAAAAAAAAAAAAACAAGAACAAGAACAAGAACAACAAGAACAACAACAATAATAATAATAATAATAATCATCTCTAAAAACTCACAAGATGTAAGTGCAAAAATAATCATTAACTATCTATTACAATCCACAAGACCCAAAAATCATCATACAAGAAATCTAATGCCAATAATGTCTATGATATCAAAACTAACATAAGAAGGAAAATTCTTATCATCCAAAAGAGGGAAAAGAGCTAATATGAAAATCCCTGGCAGTCTTAAGATGTAGTGTTGTCCCTCGGATTAAATCAGTTGTCTTTGCTAGAAATGAGGTCACGTCTGAGTCTCTAGAGCACAGTCTACACTCAACAAATGAAGAGTACTTGATAGTATTTGTACGAACTACTATGTACTAGTAAGCATCATAGGCCAATCCAATTTAGCATACAATATAAATCAAACAACAAGTAAAAGGACTTCAATGCAAAACTAGTAGTTTAATCCGCCATAATTATATTCACACTAGACTAAATAATAGTAACAACGTAACATATAACCATTTAAGCATCAACAGTATAATATTTGGAAGAGTCTTTGTCATCACAACTAAATCATGGAACTTTGTTCACCTCAATCTCACAATGTAACACAATCAATCTCTATTTTATCTCAATACGCGATACTATCTTACAAATCATCTAAATGAGTACATACATGCTATGGGACTTATTTTTTCCCAACTAGCCATGAACTGTAGGAGTTACATCAGGGTCTATGTATCATATCAGTGAGATACTTGATCAACAATAATAATAATAATAATATTAATATCCATATCTTTATCAGCATGGTACGTGATCCCTTAACCAATATCTACTATTGTTCTAAATTTTCTCTCTCTCAAGATATAACACATTGCACCAAATGTTAAGTACAATTTACAATCATAAAGTAATTTAAATTAAATTTAATATGCAATATCTTATTTAATCAAGACTTAACAAGATATCAATTATTAACCACAAGTATGTCCGAAGACTAACCAACAAGTCATTAAATCCAGAAGCACACAAGTACTAAACTAAGTCTTAACTCAAATTATATTATAATCTACCTTAATCGGAAACCCAACTCCATGTTAGGTTACAAGTTCCTTAACTTTCCTCAAAGCTTCAGATTGTTCACGATCTAAAATAATAAATGAAAGAGTAATTAATCACTTACTCTTCAACTATATATCTAGGGATTCAACCACTAGTTTTACCCATTTTCATAGCCTAAAACATTAGATAATGGTTTTTCATCCAACAATTTGCCCCAAATCCCCATAATTTACATTCAAAGGGAACAATTCTACACTATGAAGTATTAACTTACAACCTAGAATAAATCTTATATGAATTCACATTTACCCATAGGGTTTTCTTACCAAGTTCATGAACATAGGGCGTACACTCAAGAAATTCACCATAAATTACCATTCTAATCATTCTACAGATCAAATATATTAATCATTGTTAGAAAGGAGTAATGAACTTACCTCAATGATGGAAATTACTACAAGTTTGTAGAAAATCACCTCTTATTCAAAGAACAAATCCTTTAGTTTTTAGGAAATAAACTTAATGCTTTGGACTTACTTAATGTCTGCTGTAGCAACTACTTGATCGGTACAGTGATCTCGCTATGGAAAACAAGTGATCCACTACAACAATCTGCACCTTTGTCATCATTATCTCTTCAACGGCCTATCAGCACTACTTAGTTCGACTGCAAAAGTAATTTTGACTACAATACTAGTCTTTAATAGTAACTTAGGGGAAGTGGAAGATTTCCCTTATTTCACAACATAAACCTTGATTTTTGACAAAATAGATTGATTCCAATGCAGAAACCAATATAAGCAAAGTTATATGAATCCATTTATCATCCCAAAATATTTTACGAGACCCTATGACACTTGGCTATCCATTTATGAACACAACACTATCAAAATTTACACCATGAGTCAGAAATCATTGTCCAATAACACAACACCAATTTTTTGTCAGAAACCACCCTAACTTGAGGTCTTAGTAACTCCCTTCCTATGAAAACTTTGATTGGGTACTTATGCCCTAAACAACACATTAGCAATGGGATAGGTTATTATGTCAAATACTATTTAAACAATCATTTATCCCAGAATAGATAATGTGAATAAAAAGGAAAAATAAGGGTTACCTGACTTGGAAAAAATAATATTAATACTTGCATCATATGTTTGCTTTGGTCTCCCAAGTGGCCTTCTCAATTGGAGAATTCTTCCATTAGACATTCACAGATATAATCTCTTTAGTCCATAATATATGGATATCTCTATATAGAATAACCACATGTTCCTCCTTATAGTATATATTTTCATCTAATAGGACTGAATCCCAGTGAATGATACAATCATCATCACAATGATAGTTCTTAAGAATAAACACATGAAATATGAGGTAAAATCCTGACAATCTCAAAAACAAAATTAACTTATACGTCATCACTCCCACAGCCTTAAGAATCTCAAAAGGTAAACTATATCTTAGACTAAGCTTACCATGCTTACCATGCTTACCAAATCTCATAATGCCCTTCATGGGTTAGAATTTGAGCAATACTTGCTCACCTTCCATGAAATGCACATCTCTTACCTTTTGATTTTTATACTCGTTTTTCATTCTTTGTGTCACTAGAATCATATCTTAGATAAACTTCACCTTCTCTATTGAGCTATTTTGAAGATTGGTATCGTATGGTCTCACCTCAAATACATCAAACTAATCAATGAGCGATATATACCTCCTCTCATATAATGCCTCTAATGAAGCCATATTATTTTTTAAATGGCAGCTATTATTATCAATAAATCAACCAAAGGTAGATACTGGTCCCACTGACTTTGAAATCCATAGCATATTATAACACCCCAAATCTGGTACCCGAAATGCTATATGGTGCTCATGGCCCTAAAGGACCATAAGCTGACCCATGACTGATATCTATACCTGAAAACTGCATAATATACTATACAAATACAGAAATAGTAGGCTGAAACATGCTATAAGGTTCAAAACTAATATTTGATAAAACCATATCTGAATAATGTGGTACGATAATACCAAAATTAAAACAATGTTTGAAAATACTGTAGTCTGAAAGCCTCTCAACTATCTGAATAAGAAGTTGATGGGACATGTCCCTAACTAACTCCAACTACTAAAATAAACTAAGTAATGAAGAAATAAAGTAATGATCATGTCCTCAAAGGATGAGGACTTATTGCTAACTCTAACTGTTGAAACTTGAATGCTACTATGGACTAGAGCTCGTGCTTCTGAACCTATAGTATAAAAGACCATAGCAGAAATGCATCAGTAAGGTTGAATGTATTAGTATACAAGTGAGGTAGGCTGAATGCAAAAGGTATAATTGCTTGAACAATGCTAACTAATTGAGTAACATGAATGTGAGAATACATGTATGAATAAGTGAATGTGACTGAATTCGTGATGGTACTGACCATTAATTCTGATTACTGATAAAATGAGTCACTGATAATTGGTATAAATGATATTGAATGACTGTATCTGATAGTCTAGGTTCTAATAAAACTATCTGAGTTTCGTATTATTCTAAGTTGATTATATCTGATAGTCCTTAAATTTTGAAGAACTATCTGAGTTCTATTCCTGAGACTGAGTCTGAAACTGTAACTGTGGGAAGTAGTTATCTAACTGACATTCCCTAAATAAAATAATATATCTAGAATGGGGTCCAATCTGTAACACCAATTGGAAGGGTGTCAATACCGCGCCACTAGTAAAGACAAGCTATCGGTCACCCTCATCTGACAGTGTCCCCAAAAGAGAATGGTGGGACCCTCATCTGACAGTGTTTATCCACCTTATCAACCCTCATCTGTCAGTGTTGATGTCTCAACCTATGCTGACTACATAGTTCTAGAACGTAAGAATTTCTTCTAAGGATCACACCCTCAACTGTTAGTGTGTGTCTTCATCCTTGGATTCAGTCGGTGCTAAATCCTACTCCCATCTAAATAGACACTGAGCATGATTAATTGAACTAAACTAGATTGAGTTAATTAAGTTCAATTTACTTACAGAGTACTACTGAGATTATTGAAGTACTGAGCTTTCTGAGATTTCTGGTATTACTGAGTTTACTGAGTTTTTCTGAGTCACATGACTGACTGAATTCTACTGAACATGGCTTGACTGAAGATATTGTAAAAATATGACACTGGCTCTAGGCACACAACTAAATTGTTGGGTATTAGATACCCCCAGTACTCATTAGCATAATATGTAAATCATGAAACAAGCCTAAAAGCCCAACAATGGCTATATACTCATGATTCATTCATTAAGACATTTCAACGAACACTTGGGGTGTATCACTTGTACATGAATGGGTAATACATATTTGCATACTATATCGTGGCATTAATCAATTCTCATGGACAATTTATCAAACACTTGCACATAAACTAATCGTGGCATGGTTTCTTCTCTTATTAGTTCACATAAGCAATTCATCAAGAACATAATGAACATAGTATATGTAGACAACATTGCACAACAAGTAAACATCATGATTTAATTCTAGTTTCATAATTCAAGGGTTTAATCATGGGTTCACATAAATCTACTCATATAATAACTAATTCCATATAAAATTATCACCAAACATGGATTAGAATTCAATTGGTCATTATCAACATGAATAAAAGCAAACCCAACACGGGATTCATAAAAATCCATTACTTGAACTTTGAAAAAGAGATTCTTGAGCTTAATGGGTGAAAGGGACCCATGAATCAACACTTGACATACCTTGATTGTAAGTTTCTTGAAGTTCTTGGAGAGATTCTTGGAGTTGGCTTTGATTTCTTGAAAGCTAGGGTTTTGTTTCTTGGGAGAGAATGTTCTTGATTTGGCAAAAAAAGTGAGTAAATAATGATAGTTTTAGAATATTTCAGGGATTAAATCCCTCACCTGGACGTGTTAAAATCTTGGGAAAAGACTAATTTATCCCTGGACAAAATATTTAATTTTTGTCATAATTTTTTGAAATGGGCACCTAGCGCGACGCGGCACTATTGCGCCGTGTCACTAGAATTTGACAACTGGGAAATTGCATGGTGGTACGATGTGGTACAATTGCATTGCCACCTTGGACGTGACCTGGAATCTCACCGCGATGTGGTGGTATCGTGTTGGAATATTTGAAAAGGATAATTGTGAACTAGGCCTTTAGCACGATGCGCCACTATCGCAGAGCAATGCTAGAAATTGACAATTGCCGTTTAAGCTGCCTCTGCGATGCGCTGATGGCTCAGATGATACACTACCTTACTAAAAAGACTAACTCTTCGCCCGGGTGTCAGATTTGGGCGAATTTGGTATCAATGGAAAGCTTGTTGAATTTTCCACACAACAAAAAGTTAAAATCTTGAAAATTCTATGTATATAAAAGTGTATTCATATTTAAAGCATGTCTTTGACATCATCGGGATGAATTTAAGCTAGGTAGAAGTATGGGGTATTACACACAGACAAAACATATCCTTCAACACCTATTTTATCCACTCAAATTGCCATTAGTCCACAGGAAAAAAGCTGTACTAAGGTCATACCTAGTATCTAAATCCACATGCAGCTTATCTGAAAAGTTAAAGGTAAACATTGTGTCCCTATCCATGATAATAAAAATTGGGACCCATGCAACCAAACAAGTTTTTTTTGAGATAACCATGGCTAAATTTTCTGCATTGTAAGTCACTTGGGTTAGAATGAAAATATGATCACTCATTCAACCTATCCATAATAACCCAAATAGAATTTAACTCCTCCAAAGTCATAGAAAGACCAACACAGTCCATAACTATCCTCTCCCACTTCTATTTAGGAATAGGCATTCTCTAAAGAGTAGCACTAGGCTTTTGATGTTCATACTTCACTTGTTAGAAATTCTGACACTTAGCAAAAGAATCAACTATATTTTACTTTATTTGACCCTACCTTTAATGCTACCTTAAATCATTATATATCTGGGTCATGCCTTACTCAGATAGTATAAAATGGTGTTATCATAGTCTTTAGGAAGATCCATCAACTTAAGTCAAATCTCTCTATGTGAACACATGCTAAAAATTATGGTGGTTTATGAACACTTCATAATGTGCCCCATTTAGGTAGTGCCTCCATATCTTAAGGGAAAAAAACCATATTAATCAATCTACGTCATGAGTAGGATAATTCATCACATACACTTTTAACTGCCCAAAAGCATAGCCAATAACATATTTTCCTACATGAAAACAACACCTAAACTAGAATGTGAGGCATTATAATAAATAATGAAATCCTTACCATTCACTGTCAAGGCAAGAATGGGACCGCTAGTTAAAAAGGTCTTAAGCATTTGAAATCTCTTCTCACATTTCTCCTGTCGTGATCTCTATTTTCATAAGGCACAACTTTGAGACACAAGAACAATATTAATTAATTTTAAAAATAAGGAAAGTCACCACCTAATTTTATAAAAACTTAGAAACTACTTAATTAAATTAAATTAAATAGTCTGCAAAATTAATTAGATTTTATGTAAGGGTTCTAGTTATTTCAAAGGAAAGATGCAAGGCACCCTTCAGAAACAATAAAGATGGGTCCCGATAAACTCATTGTTTTAGAGGAGGAGATAAAATAAATTATCACAAGTATAACAAACATAAAATATACATAAAGAATGAATTAAAGCGGGAGCAATGAAGCTGGCCTAATATCTCTCTATTGCTAAATGAAATGAATAAATAACTAATTCAAAATAATCCTTAAATTTTTGAATTTGAGTATCTTCTTCTAGAAGAAACTCCATGTAGCTTTAAAGACACTTGATCAAAGTATTACTAATGAATGAATATAAATATACATGAATCAATGAGATAATAAACAAAAAAATAGATTCCATCTTATATAGGAAGCCTTGAAAATCGATGAAAGTTTCTTCACCAAGTATATTAGCACTTGAATTAAATAATTAGAATTAAAATGAAATTCATCTTTTACAATGGAGAGACCTTGAAAATCCAAAAGTTAGATTTTATCATTGGCCAAGTATATTCATACATGAAATAAATAAATAAAAATAAATACAAACTGAAAACGTAAATTCGAAGTCATTAAAAATAAATAAAAATAACTAAAGGAACAAACAAAAGAATAGTATCAAAGTTATTGATATGAACTTTTTTGTAAAAAATAAAAAAGAATAATAATATTGATAAAATAAAATCAAATAAAACAATGATTATCAATTTAGAAGAGGTCATTAAAATTGATATTTTGGCTAGATCTGGTGGGTTCATTGAGATTTGTTTGGTTGTTCCAGTGGTGGAATTTCTTATTTTATTTTATTATTGGTTCATGGATGGTTTAGCTAGATACTTTGTTGGTTGTTGTACACTGGAACTCGTGAAGAGTCGAGGAGGACAGATTCATGGTTGTTTTCGCTAGAGAATAGGATGTTCAAAGTTAGTTGTTAGTCACTAGAGCTAACAAATTGTTGATTATTGTAGGATTTACCTATTATTTTCCAGTTTGTTTTTGTTGTATTTTATTGGCCAGAGAAGTGGGCTCTCTTTGGACGATCTACTTATTATTTGTTGTTGTTCTTTGTCGGAGATGGCGGTTTTGGGGGTAGAGCTGCGTGCTCATCAGAGAAATGAGCTCGTCGGAGTAACAAGCACATTGGAGAATTTGATTCATATTGTTTTCAGTGATGAATGGTGACGGTTGGTAGAGCTTTGGCATCTGTTGGTGGTTGTGTCACTGAAAAACAAAAATAGGAAAAAAAGAGAGGTTGACGACTATTTTTCAAAAATAGAAAGGAAATAAAAATATCTTTTAAGGTTATGTCATTTAAAAATTTATGCACCCATTATATCTTAAGAGAGTGGATTAGTTTTATTAACAAAATAAAATCATGTAAAAGAAAAACCGTCTGTTCAATACTACGATTTTGGAAAACTGTGATCTATCTAAAATCATGAGTTATCCAAAACTTTGATTTTCTCTATTAAAAAAATATCATCTCTATCTTTCATGAATTCACAGATTGTGATAAAAAATAAATTAACGATATAATGCAAGATAAGAATATGATTTGTGCTTAAAACAAATATGATGATTTAATTAATCTCAAACAACATTAATTTATAAAACTAACCATGCAAACAAAAGTCAGTGACAATCAATAATTAATTTAAAAATTGATAAATATCCTAAAATTTTCAAGAAAATGAATGATTCTCAATAGCTTATGTTAAAATTAGACAAAACTTGTATGCCCTTAAACAAATAAGAAGCACAAAAGTATTTATTTTGAAAATATTGGACAAAAATTAGGCATTAACAACTACTTCTTCTTCTTCGTTCAGGGATGATAAAAGAATATTTGAATGAAGAAGTTGATGCACATACAATTTAGCTAGATGAACAAAAGAATGATATGTGCAAAGAACAATGCCAAATATTAATCAAACTTAGACAATACTCTTCGTCCGTTTAAATACATGGACTGTCTTTTGATAAATGGAATAACGGTTTTTTGAAGATAAAATATTCACATACCTTCGACTTTACTTCCAAAATTATATCATTGTCGAACTTGTGAGATGTCGGGGATGTAAGACTATGTACCTGTTTGAATAAGGTAGCAGATCAACTTGTCTCAATAATAGGTAGATGATGAAACTTGAATTTAATATAACATTTAACTGAGTGAGGAACCAACTTGGATCTTTGAACGTCAAATGACCTACCTTGAACATATATGTCATTTGAATAGGTAGATCCTCAACTTGTCTCATTGAAAGATAGATGATCCTTTTTGATATATTTTTCTATTTGAATAGGTGGCAATCTAATATATCTCGTTGAAAGGCATATGACCCATCTTGAACATTATATTTTATTTGAACAGGTGGCAAACTAACTTGTGAAA
This sequence comes from Capsicum annuum, assembly GCF_002878395.1. Taxonomy (NCBI): domain Eukaryota; kingdom Viridiplantae; phylum Streptophyta; class Magnoliopsida; order Solanales; family Solanaceae; genus Capsicum; species Capsicum annuum. Next base: position 104,574,659 of record NC_061116.1, on the reverse strand, counting down.
AGTGGACGATCTATCTTGAACTTATCATGCTTCTTTAAATGAAGTGACTTTTCAACATATCTCATTGGAAAGAGGACGACCACTTGAAATTATCATGCCACTTTGAACGGAGTGATATCCCAATGTGTCTCATTGAAAGATAGAATACAAACTTAACTGATCATGTCACTTCAAATGAGGTGACTCCCCAATGTGTCCCAGTGAAAGGCCAATGGCTAACTTGAGCTTATCATGCCACTTTGAATAAGGTGACTTTCCAACATGTCTCGTTGATAGTCAAATGAGCTATTTAGATAAATTAAATCAACTTGATGCCATTTTGGATAACTGGTTGTCACTATGACAACAGTTAGAATAACTAGAATTACTTTGACGATTTGGATAAATGATCATCGCCTCAACTATGGTTTGGAAAATTGGTCATCACCTTGATGATGGTCTGGATGAATGATTGTAACCTTGGTGATAGTATGGATAATTAGTCATCACCTTGATGATGTTGGGGACCAATAATCATCACCTTAAGATAGTCTAGATAATTAGTCATCACCTTGATGACGATCGAGATAAATGATTGTCACTTTAATGATATAAATAAATGGTCATCCCCTTGATAACTTTCTGAAAGGTAGACTCACTGTGATGCTAATTTGAATATGTGTCCATCACTTTGGTAATGTTATTGGCTAAACATAATTACCTTGATATCATTCTAAACAAGTGGTCATCACCTTGACGATGTCCTGAATAAATGACATCACCTTGATATCATTACGAACAAGTGGACATCATCTTGATACCAATCTAGATTGTTGTTATCACCTTTATGAAAATCTAAAATGTGTCACTTTGACTCCAATTTGCATATAACATGCCACTTTGAACAGGGTGACTTTCCAATATGTCTCATAATAACCTATACTAAACTTATTAGCAGGAAATGCAATATAAGGGCAACTATGAATAGTGCATACCTTATGCAACACGTCACTTTAAATAGGGTGACTTTCCAACTTATGTCATATCATATACACTAAAATTATTTGTAAAAAATCCAATATGTCACAACAAAGAAGATGACAATCCAACATAACATGTCACAAATATAGGAGTGACGATCCAACACAAAATAACATGTCACAAATATAAATATGACGATCCAACAAAATAATTCAAAAATATAGAAGTGACAATAAAAGAAAACATAACATGTCACAAAGATGGATGTGACGATCCAACAAAATATGTCATACATATAGAGTGACAATCCAACAAAACATAACATGCCACAAAGATAGTGGCGACAATCCAACATAATATCACATGTCACTTTAAGTTATCAATTACACCAATTAAGAAAATGAACCCTATTTATAAAAGGAACAAAATTCACTTAGACAGGTATTCAAAGGTGGGAACTATCCCTAAATTCATTTTTGAATAGAAACAAAAATCAAATCTTGACTGTACTAGAAATTTCTCCTTTTTTTCTAACTGCTATTGACTTTGATATAATTCCTAGAACTTTAAGTGGTACAAGAAATATACTCAAGTATCGATAAGATTTGTTCACCTTTCTTCAAACAAAGGTTTTAAACTAGACCTATTTGTATGTTTCAAGTTCCCTTACTAAAAGGAAAGTCCTCAATTGCACACATTTAAATTATTTTTGATTTGAGGACATTTTAAGAAGTTCTCTCACACTTAAAAGAATGTTTAAAGGATGCAACTATGATACTATAGGCTTGTCCCACATGAAAATCTCCACTTATGTGAGGACATTTGGAATAAGATCATGTAGTTCTTGCTGCCAACTTGTTATGTTAGCTTAGGGATGGATAGAATATTGATTTGGGATAAGAGTGACTTGATACCTTCTTAAGCATCAAACTAAACTTGTGTTTTGGATGATTTCTATGCCTTATCACTTGTTTTTATTATTGATCCCTTATTTTTTTTGACTTTATTGAGACTTTACATGCTGGAGAATCCTGATATTTTCTTTCTTATAAAGCTTTTCTTTTTTATTCTGGAGTTTTCTTCCTTATTTATCCGAAATTTCTCCTTGTATTGACCTTGTGGAGTAATTTTGATCTTTTCTTTCTCTTGAAGTAATTTTGTATTTTTTATTTTCTAGAATTTTGTGTCTTTTGCCTTGCGACTTCAAACTTGAATCTTTTATTGAATTTGTACATCTTTAGTGTGCTCAAAGAGGTAGGGCCAAGAGAGTGATAATGCATGTACACACTTAGAAGGGTACTCGTTAAGATGTAGTTGTCCAACGAAGAGACTTTATGCTCTTAAGAGGGCAAACTAGGGATTAACTTCATTTCTAGACATGAAAGACACAACTGAGTTAAAGAAGGCCTACAATTCTTTCCCAAACCAAATATTACATAGAATTTAACCCAACAAATATTTGAGCCATGTTCTATTTTGATAGTGCAATGCATTTGAATTTAATCTAAAACTTACCATACAATGCACATAAAACAATGAGGTTAGTTTATTCTTAACCTAGCAGACCTCACTTATGGAATTTCACTAGGTATATTGTTGTTGTAGTTGACTAAGTATTTAGAACCAGAAATGTCCCCACGTTAAAAAGGCAAGCAAAAATATTAGATTATGAATCTCAATCTAATGTATTCAGGTTTGAACTAAATAATGTAGTTCTTTAAGGATGACATATGCAAGAGACATTTTCAAGTGTCAAAAAATTACGAATGAGAGGTTCACCATAAAGTCAATCCTCTTAAGATTTTTTATCCTTGCATATGCATAGTTCTAAACATTTTAGCTCCAACCATGCCAAAGTCATGATTCTAATTTTTTTAAAAGTAAATAATACAAAATTCGAGAAGGACTGTATACATATCTTACCCCGAAGAATGAAAATCAAGTGTGTGTAGTTCATACAGATATTGTATAGAATTTATACATACAAAATAATGCAATTGTAAGGACAAACTCGAAGTGATGCCTCATATTTCTGGTGTTAGCTGACATCTTCAGTCAAGAAGAATCTGCCAATCTTTGGTGTACTAGGTCAACTTAGGTCGATACCTATTCATAGGATTTGGATTTACTCTAACCTAGTTGACTCGAATGGCTTGTCCAAGTTAATCGAGAGCCCTAAGCTAGACTTTTTTGGCATAACATATCAAGTGACTATTGATCGACTCGAATCAGCTACTCACTTGACTGTTCAAGAAAATAAGAGATTGATAGTGAAAGAAGATTGTGAATACTCACATAACCACCCTTTTTCCTAATGCCTAATGTGTTGTCAGGGAGATAAAAGATACCATGAAAATGAAATAATTATAAATATTATGGAAACTAAACCAATAAGAATAAATGACTAAGTAGTGTGAAAAATATACAAGATACAAATAATTCTCAAAATATACAAGGAAATATAAAAATAATAAAAAGTAAAAACTCCTCAGTCAAAAAAATGAACTCATAATGGTTAGAACCTTGATATCGCTAATAGAGTATCCATTCTGTCGTGATTCCTATTTTCATTAGGTGAAACTTTGGGACTCAAAAATAATATTAATTAGTTTAAAAAATAAAACAGTCGCCACCTAATTTTAGGAAATCTAGGAAACCAATTAATTTAATAGAGAGAAACAGTCTGAGGAACCAATTAGATTTCAGGTAAGGGTTCAGGTTATTCCAAAGAAAAGGTGTTAATCACCCTTAAGAATCTACAAAGATGGGTCCCGAATGAATTTATTTATTCAATTGGGAAGGAGATAAAATAACTTTTGAAAAACATATTAAATATAAAAATACATAAACGGAAAAGTAAAGCAAGAATAATGAAGATGACCTTTGCCTATATCACGACCCAATTTCTCAGGTCACGATGTCACTTACTATAACCCACCAGTAGGTAAGCCAACTCATAGTTTGGAATAGCTAGTAACAAACTATCAAGAGAAATGAAAGTAATAAAGGAATATATTTAAATAAAAGACTAATATAGGATACAACCCTAAGACCTAGTGAAGTTAGTACAAAAGCTTCTAATACACTAGGAGTAGAAAAAGAAGTATAAAGTAAATATACATGTGCAAAACATCTTCAAATACAAAATAGACATAAGTCTAACCAATACGAGGGGGAGCAGGAATACTCCAAACATCAGTAGCTCACCTTAGATCTTTGATCAAAAGATGCTCCACATGATGCACATGTCAACGAAAAAAAACTCATGCTATAATCTATAGTTTGCAGAAGTGTAGTATGAGTACTTAACATGTGTACTCGTAGGCTTCAAATTAATAAACTCCAAAGATAATGAAAGCATAAATATCATGTAAAGAAGGAAAATAAACTACATGCAAATGTCTAGAAAACTAAAAATAACCATTCCAATAGAGCAATAAGGGTAGTCTATCCTATTCTAAAAATATTTAGGAACTAAAGTACAATACCATATATGACTATCCAATACACAAATGAAGAGTGAAGAAAGGATATATAGTAGTAATACAAGGCCAAAGGATACATAGACTATTTGAGTAAATAAGTAAAGAGAGGGATATATGGTAATATTATATATATACATCAATGTTTAACTAAATTAAGAGATAATAAATTGAGGGAACAATTTATAATCTCTCGAGGATCATAGCCAAGAAAGAAAGCTAATACTAGCATAATTAGGGTCTTTAACCAAAAGATGAATAAATAAGAGATAATCTCACAATAATATATCTTACTATGAGAAAGAAACGGAATTAGAAACTACTAACAATCTTAGGTACCAGTCCATAATCATTCTACCATGAACTAACCATAATAACCAATAATAAAATAACCGGTTAGCCCAGACAAACAATAAAATAATAGGGCTCCATAAGCCCAAAAGGTCTAATTAAACACCCAACAAAGAACAATCGTAACTTATAACTATACAACCTCCCCTAAGACTAATAGATATAAGAACCAAACAATTATACTGGTGATAGGAAATGCATATAAATGACTGGATGGCATATAAACTAATAACAAACCATGTCCATGAATCCTCCCATACCATACGTACCAAACTTGAACTAGGTGTCATAACTAAATAACCATTGATCAAGATCAATTCTGGAACTAAATTTTCATAATAGCATAGAGAGGGTCAGAATCTCTCTCAACTAAAGTAAATAGTACGAGAAAAGATTGGATAAACCACGGACCAGAATAAATCTTGTTCTAATTTCTCAAACATTATATTTAGTTTCAAAATCTCATAAATCATAAATAAGGTGGTACGATTCCTATTATCAGAGATTCTATTTTAAAATTGAAAAGTGGGAATAATTTTTTTTTTAGAAAAGAATTATCAAATCATGTTTTTTTCGAATTATACCATTAAGCGAGCATTATTGCACCTAAAAGTATGCATAGCATCACCTTTAACCAAACAATACAACAATAAGCACCTAAGTGTCCATAAACTGGAATTACATCATTTCTAAGAATAGAATACTCACCTTAATCCAAATGGTATCATAACTATGAACTCTAGCCCTATAATGTATCTGACTAGCATAATAATAATACCATAATCTGGGAACTATATTTTATGTGACTAAGTTAATTAGTAAGTGTTATATTAAAGGATCCGTAATATCGATCTATGGTTAACATGCTTATAATCTGGGGTGATAGAATTCTTAAGCCATAACAAGTGTTTCATCCTAAGGGTCGGGTCACGTTTCTATCCCCTTACTCCCTAATTAGGCTAAGTCATGATACACTAGTCATAAACACTATCTCATGAAGAAAAGTAGATTGAAGACTACCTCTTTGCAAAATTGCAGGTCTTGAATCACCCATAAATTTTATGTCCTTGCTCCACGATCCTAAAACACTGCCATGTTATAAAAATAATAACCTACATATCAATAAGAGTAAAATGAGTCCTGTATTTCTATTTAAAAGGTTTGATGGAATTCAGGTAAAGAACGAGCCCATGAGGCCCTCAAATAAAATTCAAAATTAAATCCATCACAAGGTCTCTCAAAGAAAAAGGAATGTATACTCAAAAGTTGAGCATAAATAGAGAAAAGATAAGGGCCTAAATCATTACAGTCTTAGGGATTTTAAGGCCTAATTTCTATGTATTTCCAATGAAAAAAGATGGAATATAATAGGAAAAATAATGGGAATTGACCAAGGAGTGTTGGGATAACATACCTTAGATTAATGAATGATTCCACACATTTTCTCATATCCCATGCTCTTTAAAATGCTGGGAATGGTTCAGAAATAGAGGAGAAAAATGGGTGAAGAAGGGGGATTTAACATGGTAGGTGCATCTAAAGAGGTTACTTGGTCCCTTAAGAAACTACCACTTAAGCGTCATACTCCTCTTAAGCGGCCAGGCAAGGAAAGGCGGGGATTGCTAAAGAGACATCTTGGCCGCTAAACCAATATTCGCTAAATCCCTTCTTAAAATCATCCAAGAATTTTGTGTTCTAGTCATCACAGCTCACATCACGACTTGTTATGATTACTCACGAGTCATGACCTGAGGTTCTGAGGTCTAACCCCTTTCTATTGTATTCTCGACTCACCCTCCTAACGACTCATTATGTCTGCTCATAATTTATTGGAAGTAGAAATGGTCTGAGACTAAATTTCTAGATTCCTCATTGGTATGGCAATGGGTCCACACAATAATTCATCTTGTCTGATAACGAGTCCTGTGGATTAATTCTTGGGTTACTCGATACTATGGTGATAATTCTAGGTTACTGCTCGTTATGTTTCATAATGAGTCACTTCTTGACCCATTACCACTAGTAGCATGACAGTGCCTTTGAACAAAATGCCATAACTTATTTCCATGACATCGAATTAAAATAAGATTTGTTGAATTAGAAATCTAATATAATGGACTATCCAGTGATGGGTCTAATGTTCGAAAACTCGGGGTATTACAATATCTTCCCCATGGAATCATTTATCCCTGAATGAAATTTACTAAACTGAAAGGCTAGGGGAAAGCTAGGATCTTGCATTGAATCCTTGAAAACTGAATCCTAAACTATATGAACTTATGACTGATGTATGAACTGAACATAACCCATGAATATATGCTATGATATAAAAATTGATGGGATAGAAATGAAAGAATTAATTAATTTAGGGGAACTATTACCTCAAGCTAGAACCGAATTCAAAGAGAAAAGGTGAGGGTACTTGGTCATCATGTATGCTTCTACTTCCCAAGTAGCTCCCTCGACTGACTAATTTCTCCACAGATCTTTTATAAAAGTGACCTCTTTAATCCTCTGCCTATGAATCTAACAATCAAGGATTTTGATCGGGACTTCTTCATAAGAGAGACTATCTCTCACACCAATCCTTTTAATAGGTATTACTGATGCTAGGTCTTTAATCCACTTCTTCAACAAAGACACATAGAACACTAGGTGCACTGAAGCAAACTCTGAAGGCAATTCCAACTCATAGGCTACCTCACAATACCTACTAAAAATCCCATAGGGACCAACATAGTAGGGAATGAGCTTCCCCTTCTTACCAAACCTCTATACCCCTTTCATGGGTGGAATTTTCAAGTAAAAAAAATCACCAACATCAAACTCAATCTTCTTTCTCCTTACATCTGTAAAGGACTTCTAACAATTTTGGGCTATTTTCAGCCTTGCTCCAATCAGCTAAACCTTCTCCATTACTTCATGCACTAAATCTAGACTTATTAATACATCTTTACCAACCTCAAAACAACAAATAGGAGACCTATATCTCCAACCATAAAGTACTTCAAATGGAGCCATCTGAATTTTGGTGTAATATCCGTTATTGTAGGCAAACTCAATCAAAGGTAAATTATCATCTCAACTATCCTTGAAATCGATTACACATGCTTGAATAATGTCTTCTAAAGTCTGAATGGTTCTTTCATCCTGATCATCACTCTATGGGTGAAAGGATATGATGAGATAAACTTGGATACCAAGACCCTTCTAAAATGTCTTCCAAAAATATGATGTAAACTGGGTACCTCTATCTCAAATAATGGTAAAAGGGACTCCATGAAATTTTACCAACTCTCTATGATAGAGTATAGGATACTTTTCAACTGAGTCTGAAGTATTAACTATCAAGAAATGGGCTGACTTAGTCATTTGGTCCATAATAACCCAAATGAACTCATGCTGACAACGAGTACAAGTCAACCTTGTGATGAAGTCTATATTCACCAATTCCCACTTCCAAGTGGGGATGCTTAATTCTTGAAGCATACCGTTAGTCCTCTAGTACTTAACCATAACATGCTTACAATTTGGACACTTCTCTACAAATTTTACAGTATCCTTCTTTATACCATTCCACCAGTAAACTTCCTGTAAATTATGGTACATTTTAGTGGCTCCTGGATGAATAGAATATTGTGAACTATAAGCCTCTGCTAATATTTGCTGCCTCAAATCATCCATATTTTGTACACCTAACCTGCCTTAACAATGAAGTATGCCATCTCATCCTTGGGAGAAAACCTCAACCTTCTGATCCCGTACTACCGCTTTTAACTTAAGGAAAATAGAATCACTATATTACTTTTCCTTTACCTCCGCAACCAATAAATATTCCAAACCATTTAGAACCCACACACTACCAACCAAACTTCCAACCTACAAAGCTGATGAACCTCACGAACTATATTCTTTTGTTCATCCTTAATGCGGGAAAAACTTCCCATAAATAATCTTCTAAGGGCATTGACCAAAATATTAGCCTTATATGGGTGATGCAACACTCTCATATCAGAGTCTTTTAATAATTCTAAACACCTTCTCTGACAAAATTTAGATCTTTTGACTGAAAACATATTGAATACTCTTGTGATCGATGAGCATATAAATGTAAACCCCATAAAAATAGTGCCTCCAAATTTTTAAGGTAAAGACAACTGCTACCAATTCAAGATAATGAGTCGAGTAGTCCTTCTCATGAGGTTTGAGCTTTCTAGAGACATATGCTATTATCTTGACCATCAACACGCAACCGATACCAACTCTAGAAGCATCATAATATATTGTGAAACCATCTGAACCTTCTGGTAGAGTCAAAACTGGGGTAGAGGTGAGTCGAGTCTTCAATTCTTGAAAACTCTTCTCGCAGGAATTAGACCACTGAAATTTGACCTTCTTCTGAGTTAGTCTGGACATAGGAGAAGAAATAGAGGAAAATCCTTTAACAAACCATTTGTAGTAACCAACTATACCTAAGAAACTCCTGATGTCTGATGGAGAGATAGGTCTATGACAGTTCCTTGTTGCTTTGGTACTTTGAGGATCAACTTAAATGTCTTCATCAAAAATAATGTGACCAAGGAAATTTATCGATTTTAACCATAATTCACACTTATTAAACTTAGTAAATAACCAATGATCTTTGAGAGTCTGTAACACAATCCTCAAATAGACAGCATGCTCACCCTTACTATGGGAATTGATGAGAATGTCATCTATGAAGACTATGATGAACATGTCCAAGTACTTCATGAACACCCTATTCATCAAGTCCATAAAAGTTGTAGAAGCATTGGTTAATCCAAAAGAAATAACTACAAACTCAAAGTGACCATACTAAGTTTTGAAGGTTGTCTTTTAAATGTCACACTCTTAGACTCTGAGTTGATGATAGCTGAATCTGAGGTCTATCTTAGAGATATGATTTGCACCAAGAAGTTGGTAGAACAATTTGTTAATCCTTGGGATGTGATACTTGTTCTAGATTGTGGCTTTGTTCAACTGACGGTAGTTGATATATATTCTTAGAGAACTATTTTTCTTACGAATGAAGAGAATTGGAACACCCCATGGAGAGATACTAGGACTAATAAAACATATATCGAGGAGATATGTCAGCTATTCTTTCAATTTTTTAAGCTTGACTAATCCATTCTATAAGGTGGAGTTGAAATAGGAAAGGTATCTAGAAGGAGATCTATACCAAAGTCAATTTTTCTCTCGAGAGGAACTCTAGGAAAATCTTTAGGAAACACTTCTGGAAATTCACTTACTATTAGAACTATCTTAAGAATTAAAATTTTAGACCTTGATTCCTTGACTTGAACAAGATGATAAACTCACCCCTTGGAAATCATTTTTCTTTCCTTAAGGAAAGAGACAAACTAAACGATAAGAACTGAGGTACTACCCCTCCATTCTAAGACTAGCTCATTTGGGAACTAAAATTAAACTACTTTGTTTTTACAATCAATTGAGGCATAGCAAGAGAAGACCTAATCCATTCCAAGAATAACATCAAAATAGGTAATTTCTAACTCTACAAGGTTGATTGAGGTGAATTTCTGGGACACTATGACTGTGTAATTTCAGTATACCTGTCTAGCTATGAGTGAGCTACCGACTGGGCTAGAAACTAAGAAAGGCTCTTTAAGAATTTCAAGTATGACACCAAAATCTACTGCTATATAGTGAGTCATAAAGGAAAGTGTGGCTCTGGGATTTAATAATCCAGACACATAAAAGTGGAAGAATTGTAATATACCAGTAACCATATTAGGAGAACCCTCATGATCCTATCAAGTCTAAAGAGAATAAATCATATTATGACACTGTCCACCAGTAGCACTAGAGATGTCGCCCTACTGAGTTGTGCGACCTACTGGAACGGCTGAAGAGTTAGTCGGACTCAACTGTTGATTGTTTCATATTTCTATGAAATATTCATACACTTTGTTACTCTTTGGACTATCTTTCCACACCTAAAAGAAACATTACTGCCAGCCACGAACTCTTCCTTATGGCTCTTACCATATCTTATAAGACTAGGTTGCTGTAACCACTATTTACACTTATCTAGGAATTAGAGATTGGCCCCCTATCATGACTATCCTTTCTAAACATAGGACTGGGGCACTAGTAGATGATGGGGCTGGGGCTGAATATTTCTAGAAAAATTGATAATGATTCCCACCATCAGACCTCTACTGGGAGAAATTAAAGCTACTAGTCTTGGCCCTCTTATTTTTCCTTTCTTTCTCCTTAACCTTTTCTTCCTCAATCTACTGAGCATGAATTATCAATCTAGAGTGGTCCATCTCCTTTATCTACAAAACCATCCAATACTCCTTAACCAGATCCTCACAAATACTGAATACAAACTTGCTTATTTGGGCCTTATAATTAGCCACCATAGTCGGAGAATACCTTGCCAACTAAGTAAACTTGAGTAAATGCTCCTTCACCCTCAGACTACCCTGGTTCAAGTGGATAAACTCTTGAACTTTTACTTCCCTCAAGTCAAGTGGGAAGAAACAATCTAGAAAATTAGTAACAAATTCATTCCACTTTACCTTCCCTGCATCGATACCTATATCCTATTTTTATTGCTTACCTAGGTGTTAGCCACCCCTTGTAATTAGTATGCAGCTAATAGTCACTTTCACTAGAGGTGAAACCCATGATCTTAGTCACCTTCTGTACACTATAAAAAATTCCTGGGGATTCTTCTCAGGCTTGGATCCAAGGAATAACAAGGGATTCATCTGAGTAAAGTCCCAAATTCTAGCTGCTACCATATTCGCTGCTGGGTTGGTTAGGGAAACAACTTGCTGGTTATTCTGAGTAGCCATAGATTGGGATAATTCTTTGAAAGTAGCCTTAATTTAATCATGGGAGACCTACTCATTTAGAGGGTCTTTGGGAACAGTCAGTGGTGCTTTTTTTTCCTTATTTCTTTTATAATTAGCCCTTCTTAGAGGCATTTTCTATAAAAGGGTAGAGGATGAGTTAGAGAAAAAGTTTAATAGAGATTACGCTTCATCCAATGACATGAATAATGAAAGAAGTGAGACTTTCCTAAAACAATTTGTAGACTCTCACCCATAAGTGTGGTGCGCTTCACACCTATGAACAAGACTATACTCAACGCGACTTTCAAACATCCTCGGGTACTTTAAACCTTGTGCACTGATACCAAATTTTTCATGAACTGAGACTACCCCTTAGTTGTAACATGGTGCTTAGAGTCACAAGTGACCCTAAGCTAACCCATGGCCTGGAAAACACTGCGAATACTGAAAGATATTAATAGCATTTTGGACGAAAGCTAAACTAAAATAAAAAATTGATAAAATAGTTATAATGAAATACTGAACATCAACCAAAGCTAGAGATAAGAGTGACTACCTAAAATCCATACTAAAATCTAAACATCTGTCTGACTGGATGAAAGCCTCTATATCATTATGAGCTATTGGAATAGGTCCCACACTAACTCTAACTAGCTGACATAAATGAAAGTACTAAAAATAAACAAATAAAAACCAATCCTCGACTGATGAGGACTCACCAAGGTTGCAGTTAAGTAGAACAAGAATGTGCTGAGTGTGGTCTGGGTAGTGAGCATCCAAACATATATTTTGAGATAATATAGAGCAAAGCAGTATGTGATTTGTTCTTAAATATAATGAGTGTGTAGGGTGGAGGAAAATTGGCATACACTGAACATGGTTTCACATAAAAATGATAATCTAAATGCTAGATAGAGCATAATAATATGTACTAAATTAGTTGTATATCTAGAAGTAAGGTCATGCAAAGTCAGAAGCTGAAACATAAGCTAAATCATAAACTAATGGCTGCGGGAGCTAACTACAACTGACATAACCCAATATGAGCAAAAATAGGGTCTAACCTAAAACCCCAGTTGGGAGGGTGTCAGTACCTTGCTAAGGGTACCAACACTGGATGGCATGGATCCACTAAACTGATGTCTCGAAGGACTAGGTATCAAGCCTAAGCTGATAGGTCACCCCTTATAACCTATGGTGGCACCATAGTTTTGGAACTTAAGGACTTCTAATAATGGTCTCAAGCCTAATTAATGGGTGAGCCGCCACCCCTGCGCTTACTTGGGGATAAGTACTACTCCCAACTGAATGACACTGAAGTATAAACTAATACTGAATTAATAACTGATATGCTCAAGTCATTGTATTCTATACATAACAATGAACGTATAAATCTAAAGTACTCAATAACATGTAAACTGGTAGCTATAACTGAATTTCTTGGTATCAGGTTTTCATAACTCACCAGCTTTACAAATGATGCCATTAACTGATATTAAGAGGAAATTCACAATTTAAACCCATAACTCAACATGTCATGATAAGGTAATTCATAGTTTTGAACATAGAAGATGTTATTTTGATTGGGAAGCCAAATATTCATAGTTTTATTACATAATAAACTAAAGAGTTTAAAGAAAACTCATATTTGACCTAGAACCCAACTTGAGGGAAAAATATACTTAAGAATTGGGGTGTTTTTGGGGCTTAATGGGTAGAAGGAACCCATTCATGAAATCCCCATACCTAGAATGAATTCCTTGGGGGAATTTCTTTAAACTTGTGCTTGAACTTAGAGAACCCTAGTCTATTTTGGAGTAGAAGTGGATCACTTTCTTTTTTAATTGTAAGGATTTTGGATTTTATGAAGTTTTAGGGTAATTCAATATCTCAATACCTGATACTGAAGTGGCCAAATGACGTAGGTTAGGTGTTAAAAAGGTGGGAAAATACAACAAAGCCCTTCTTAAAATTATGCAGAGTTTTTCGATTCTAGTCATCATGGCTCACATCATGACTCATTACTACTGGTCAGGAGTCGTTGTCAGAGTCGTGACCTGAGGTTCTGAGGTTTGGCCCCTTCTGGTTGTGATCATGAACTTTATCTTAATGGTTCATTAGGTTTTCTCATAAGTTATTAGGAGTAGTTGTGGTCTGAGACTAAATTTTTGGATTCCTAAGTGGTGTGGAAACGAGTCCATACAATGAATCGTCATGTCTGATAACGAGTTTTGTGCTAGACTCTTCACCACTGAGATAGATTCTTAGGTTACTCACTGCTATGGTAATGAGTTTAGGTAATGATTCATTGCATCTAGTAACAAGTAATTTCCTAAACCATTACCACTGGCAGCTTGACAGTGCCTTTGATTGAAATGTCATATCTTTTTTCCACGACATCAGATTAAAGAGAGATTTGTGGCATTGGAAAGCTAATTTGAAGGCCTATCCTATGATGGGTAGATTTTGAAAACTTAGGATATTACACTTAACCAGCCTATAGATGATATCCCAAATGAGTCAAACTTGAAACGAAAGCTGCAACCATATTGCCCAACCTAAAACAATAACTTCAACACCAAAACTGAACTACACGATCTAAACTATCCACACCAAACCTATAGTTGAGTAAGCGTTCATACTCCAAATTCTAGCATAACTTCCAAGTTGTCATTAATTAGAGTTAAAATCAAAATTGAGTCAACAAGTCTAAATTAAGGTAAAATACCCAAATAAACCTTACTTTCATTAATCAGGCATATCGTCAATGGTTTCTATAAGAGATAAAACCAAAATGTAGCTGAAGAATAAAATCACAATAGGGAAACTGAAGACACATGCAATCAAATGCACATTTTCTGTGGGACATAAAGCATCAAGAATAATCAGAAATACGTCAAGGCTACAAAAAATACTAGTAGTAGCAAAAATTGAGCAACTCTAAAGAATACAACCTTAGCTTGGGGCCAATCCAATACTCGATCTACGGTACGAATACCCATATATATATATCACCCATTTCCACCACCCTTAACTCAACTTGACCAAGAACCACATCATGAGGAGAATGAAGTATCCAACTCTACACGAATACCAAGATCAAAGATTTCATCTGAAGACGAACCTGACAACCAAAAAGGCAAGCCTTAGACTTCCAACATCAACATCAAGACTATTACTGTTCAATAAACTAGCCAAATCAAAATAATAAAGTCTCAAATTTATCAAGCTCATAAATGGGCAATAGAAAAGGATAGAAAATGCTAAAATCACAAAACTAGAAGGTTAGTCCTAGAATTTCAAACTAAAAAATAGGAAATAAAACCAAATTTCCAACTCAAAAACCATAATAGAAACATGGAATGCCAACCGACCTTCACTTTTATAGAGCATTGAACAATCAATCTAACCTCAACAAGAAAAGAGAAAAATGACCAACCTCACCTATCTAAAAGAGAGAAAACCATCCAACCGAGCTAGCCACCAAGGCCATGAAAAAAAAATTGCCAGGAAGGTATTCTAACTAGATAATGCTTGTCTAGTTATATATCTAGTAAGTGTCGATTAATGTCCAAACAATAACTATAATAACACAATAATAGTGATAGCAATATAAGGCGTAGGTGGTTTTAAAACTAAAAATCAATAACAAGTATCATTCTAGGGCCATAAGAAGGTCAAAGGAAAGGGACTTTAACCAAAATGCTATGCCCAAAGGGAAATACAATTGATCCACTCAATCCACTACTAAAAGAGATTATCTATGGGGGTAGTCACACATGTATGGAATCTATTTCTGTGGGCAGTCATCAATGGGTATAAAAACCCCAATTCAACTCAAATAAAAAACAAAAGATAGGAAAATTGTAGGAACACCTATTATGGTGGAAATCTAAAGTCATAAGTTTGATGTGACCAAAGGAGTATGAATTTGAGGGATTCCAAACTCAAATAAAATGTATGAATACTATGTCCACTATTGTCATAACCCAAACTAGGGCTTGACCGTGACAGGTATCTAAAGTCAACCAAGGACCAAAGACTACTCTTTTTAAGACTACTGGCTGTAAAAGATCACCACTTCAAGTCAACTCTTGATCTAACCACGAACACCTGATCATTGTGCAGTAAAGGTATATGTGCCTTCGGATTCTGTATTGCTTGGGGATACAATATCTGAAAAAGGTTAGTGGTTGGAGAGCTACATGTAACTCAGGGATAAAGTAGTAAAGTAATGCTATGATCCTTAATATGAAAATAAGTAAAACCTAATTCATAACATCATTTGCAATACATACCTATATATGAATAACATATGCTAGGGAAAAAGGGAACAAAGTTTAGCAGGAATTTTTAAATCATTAACCTGGACTATGTAGCTTGACTATCCTTTACATACACCCACAAGCTATATGGGCTTAGTTCTCCTACTGAAAGGGCCCTAGTGTATATTAGCCGCATGACCAGAGGTATCATAGAAATCTAGGGAATACTTACCCTTCACCATACTTGATGTAAATATATATAGTGAGAAATAAGCACACTATCACTAAGACCAGCCCTCACATCAGAAAATATGAGTTTCCAGTATTGGTCCCCCCGGTACCTCCACCTTCCATGGTTAGTTACACAACACCCTTTGAGCCTAATTAAAGTCATTTACACATTCCCAACCATTTACCAAGGAGTCTCTTAATTAGGAATTAACTGTTGGTATCATCATACCAAAATTTAGAGCTTTCAAGTCTATTCAATTTTTCCATACAAAACAATTAAACCAAGTTGACTCCACAATTTCAAATTTAAAAACCAAAGCCATGTCCACTAAGGCCTTTACAAAAATATTAGAAAACCAAGCCAATTAAATTCATGTTCCATTTACCATTTATGCAATGCAAGGTTTCAAAAAGAATAGCCAAATCAAGTGATAAATCATACTCCAAAGCCAATTATGCAAGTGGGTTGAGGTTATTATCAATTTCCATATCAAAATGATTTATTTGGAGAATCCATTATACCTCTAAATTCATTCACCATCCCCATGCATTATAATATTTCATAAATCATCAATTCAATCATAATCATTGGAAAATATTTAAACCAAATATATTCAAAACCCTCAACCTATAGTTCAAAACCTAACTTCAAAACCATGCATTATAATAACCAATTCATGACATAAATAAAAAAATAAATATAAGGAAAGAGGTACATTCCTTAATTGCCAAGAAATTTAAAGAAAACCACACCCTTAGGACACTAGATGATCACCTCCTTGAACCCTAGCCATGAGTTGAAAAGAGGAATTTAAGAGAGGATGGTTGAGAGTAAAGAGAATGACCTTCGTACATTTATAACTGATAGAAATAGGTCCTTATAGTGATTGAAAATCATTTATAGGTGAAAGGACCCCTTTCCCCTAATCCCATTTTTAAAAGAACAAGACAACCTAAAATTACTATAGGTCCATGGCATGAAACTTATCACGGAGGTCCAACCTCCATATCATAGACCTTATTATAGTGACTATCTTCCATGTCACGGAGGTTATCATAGAGAATAACCTTTATGGAAAGTCAATATCATGGAGGCTTACTGCCTTCGTGACCCAAAACTACCCATAACACCATCCAAAAATTTTGAAACTCTTCTGAGTTACCATTTTAACATCTCCTAACATAATTTGAGTAAAAAATCAATATGTCAAGCATTTGAAGGCCAAAATTAAAATACCTAAAATTTTAAAGGTGTCACATTATCCCTCTTTAGTATCATTCGTCCTCGAATGATGAGCTAGGATATGTTTCATACGAGAATAATAAAAATGCACCAGAATCAAAAGTTAAACCCAGATTCAAATAAGAAGAATGAAATTCATACCTTAAGCTCCTTAGTCTATCACATGGAGTAGAAATGGATACTTAGCCTTTATATCCTCTTCTGCCTCCCAAGTGGCTTCTTCCACTTTATAGTTCCTCCAAAGGAACTTCTAATAACACATCTTTAGTCTACAACCTATGAACTTGTCTACCTAAGATCTCTACCAAAACCTCTTCGTAAGATAAAAAATTCCCCACAGCAATATTCTTAACAAGCACTGATGTGATGACATTTTGCAACACATTCGATGCTTAAAATAAGGAATTTATGCTTGGACTTAGGTTATCTTATTGGATATAATGTGGTTCCATGTGTTGTTGCAGGTAAAAAAGGTTGACAATGGTGCTGGACTAAAAAAAGAAAGAAAAATTCTAAACAGTCAAAGTATTGGTCAATCTATGAGTCATCAGTCACTTTATGACTTGTAGCTAGACTCGTTAGTATGGAAGAAGCAAAAGTGAAGTTGAGAAACCAAGTAAAAATTGAATACGACTCATAGAAAGTGGCTACGAGTCATTGAGAATAGTCATCAATAGAATGGTGAACATAGACGAAGTCCAGAAGTAAATTATAAAAGACTACGAGTTGTAAGGTCTGACTATGACTTGTGGTAAGCAATAATAATTAGACCAGTATTCAAGGTCCTGAATTTTGAGGCATAATTGATTATGAGTGAAGACCATGAGTCGTAAGTACTGATTATGAATCATGGTGATAAATAATTATGACAATAGAATCTTGAATCCCTAAAGATGAGCATCACTGGAAAGCCTATGACTAGCAACATACGACTCGTAAAGAGACCTTACAAGTCATAATAATTGTCCACTTAATTTTCCTACTCCATTTTTATTAGGATTTCATAATTATTTTGAGATACTATAAATACCTTAGGGCTATTCCTTTATTAGGTGACACTATTTCATTCATTTTGAAAATTTTAGCATACTTTGGTCATCGAGATTTTTGGTTTCTTATTCAATTAGAGATTTTGCATTTTAGTCTTTCATCATTGTGTAATTAATTACATGTGTTCTTCATTGATTATCATGGATTATTGCATGAACATGAGTGGCTAAATTCCTTAAGTAGGGTTGTGGGAACCCTGGTGGATTAGATACACAAGGGAAGGCGGAGATTTATCTATTCAAGTGTAATTGCATGTATTGCAATCTTCTACGTGTTAACTAAACGCAAGCTACTATAGAAGCTTAGAAATTTCCTGTATTCGAGAACATCCATGCAAGGGAGTTTGCGATTGGGAAAAGAAGGTTACAATAGTGAATCTAGGATATCAACCTCCATCTAATCAACCCGAGACTCAAAAGGTGAGAGTAGTACTAAGGTTATAGTCAAGGGACAACAAGGTAACACCCTGAGACAAAGAACATAAATGGTAAAATCTATCAGCGCATTCACAAGATGATTGATAATTCATAGCTTGTAAACTTTTTATGTAGATCAAGAGGTTAGGAAAATTGAACACGAGAATCTTACATAGTTATAAAGTTAGGGGAACACATTCGTAGTGTTCATCTTCTATTATTTACAAACTAAATCATTCAAGTTCAGATACTTATTACTATTGACTTCAAATCCCCTCCATTTACTTTTCTACACTGCTCATAAATTTTGTCAAGTTTGATATACTTATAGACGTATTTCAATTGGGTTTGACCCCAACCTGAGTTGGGTTACTATATTTGGCACCAACCACATCATACTTCTTTGGATGTTAGTTTTTGGCAACTTCAAATTTGACACCATTGTCGGGGAAGATGGTGTGAATTGTTTATTAAAGTTTGTATTGTTAGTTTTATTTTCTATTTTTAGTTAGGTATACTTTAGTGTATGCCCAGCACTAGGAGTGAATGCAATCCATTACTCTCTATTGATCCTAAACCAGAGAGAGTTTTACAAACACCACAAAGAATGGCAAAATAAGTTTGTGATGGTGTTCTTGTTGGGGTCCAAGATCTTCAAAATGTACCTCCCCCTCTATCTATTGATCCAAATAATATTGTCAATAGATAGATAGATCAATTTTAGTAGAGGCTACTAAAGAGAGAAGATTGTTGAGGAGGCCCAATTGGCTCAACAGGCACATCTGGCTTACCAAGACCAATAGAAGATCTTTAAGCACTAGTTAATGTAAATAATGTTAGAGGGTGTGGTGGAAGAGCTAGAGTAGCCTACCCTATCAATATCTACCATCGTATGATGAAGATAAAGACATGGGTTATGTAGAGCTTATTGAGACTGGAGCCATTATTCTACCTGCTTTACCCCCTAATATGAAGTTTGATATTACCACTATAATCATCCGTCTGCTGAATCTAAATTGTGTATTTGTGGGGGCAGCAACAGATGATCCAAACATATATCTAGCAAATTTTACAGGGATATGCACTTTATATACTATCCTTGGGGTGGATCATAAAGCATAGAGGTTATGGTTGTTCCTATTTTCCCTAACAGGTGAAACATCATTGTGGCTGACAAAACTTCCTAGAGGCTCAATCATGACTCGACATGAGTTGCACAGATAGTTTTTGAATTGATTTTTCCCTTCTTCCAGGATGCTACAATTAAAAGCAAGATCTATAATTTTCGGAATTCACCTATATAGTCTATGTATGAAGCATGGTTTCGATTTAAAAAAAAGTTGAGCATGGTACCCCATCATAGGATTCTAGGATCCAACTTATTAGAATTATTCTACAGATCCTTAAATGTTAGCTCTAGGTCAATGACAGCCCGAATATCTAGAGATGCACTTTTACATCTACATAAAGATATGGCCCAAGATATATTAGATGATATTTTTATTACTAACCGAGGATGGCATACTCGGGAGGATGATAGAGAGGCCGATACATATCCTAAGGAGCTGTAAGTGACTATAAAAGTAGTGATTATATGGTAGCATAAGAAGTTGTACAACTTAGAACTGATATTGGGCTACTTTCAAAATAATTTGCAGCAATGATGGCTAAAAATGTGAATGCAGTGGAGGCACAAGGATCTACTGCCAGAGATTATCAGTCTAATACAGATGAGGAAGGAAAGTATTTGGATCATAAAGTGGAAAGTTCTAGAGCAAAAGGGAAAGGAAACCAAGGTAAAAAATATTTGGTAATAGGTATCGAGAAAAGAGCAGAGAATGAGATAGTGGTTGGAGGCACAAGGATGACTACAAAGAGAAGAGTGATAGATATGTTCCCTAGGTAGTCAAGATAATGAGTCTAGAATTAAAGCAATGTTGTCAAAATTAGTAAAAGGACAAAAAAGATAAAAGAGATATCTTAAGGAGATTAAGGAAGATCTATCAGGGCTGAATCAAAAAGTTAAGTCGCACGCTACTGCAATCAAAGAACTGGAGCAACAGTTTGACCAAATATCATCCATATTAAATCAAAGAAATTCTGTCACTCTTTCCAGTAATATAGCACAAAAATTGAAGAATGATAGTCATTGCCATGCCTTTACCACTCTAAGTGGTAAAACCACCATGGATTTTCCCATGCCTACTGTGAATTAGTCAAAAAATGATAGTGGTCCTATTGATGTTGAGGAAGTCGCTGACATAGAAGTAGTTAAATTAGTAGATATTGAGAATAGTAGTATAGAAGACAAAAGTAAAGGTAAAGTTGAGGAGCCTATTCTTAAAACCTTTCCAAGAGCTCGACCACCTTATCCTCAGAGATTTAAAAAGAAGCAAGAAGAGAATAAATATCATAAGTTTCTATCTATATTGAAGGAGCTGTGTGTAAACATTGCATTAGTTAAGGCATTGGAGAAAATACTAAGATATGCAAAATTCATGAATGATCTGGTCACTAGAAAGTGAACTGTGAGCTATGAGCCTATTGACAATGTTCATCACTGTAGTGTTGTAGCCTCTAGATCAGTAGTAGAGAAGAAGGAGGACCCTGGATCCTGCCCCATTTAATGCACTATTGGTTTTTTCAACTTTATTGGGCCTTATGTGATCTAGGAGCAAATTTTAATCTTATTTCACTGGTTATGTTTAAGCAATTGGGGTTAGGAGAATCTAACCCAACATCGATGAGATTATTGATGGCTGGCCGAACCATGAAAAAGTCAGTTTGTATTCTATATGATGTGTTTTTAAAGGTGGAATCTTTTATCTTTCTAGCTGATTTCATGATACTTGATTATGAGGTGGAATTTTAAGTCCTTATCATCTAGGGAAGACCTAACCTAGCTATGGGTAGGGTGTTGGTTGATATAAAGTTGGACTGGTAATCTTTAATATATGCCAGTCACTACAGCAACCGAATGATATGAGAGTTGTCTGTAATAGACACCATTAATGACAAAGTTGATGTAGTGACTGTTCAAATTGAAGAGAGGATAGGTTCTGAATTATTACCAGCAGTGATTATGAATTTAGATAGTAATGGAATTGAAAAGTATGATGAGATTGTTGGTGCTCTGTATGGGAGAGGTTCATGTACTTACGCTCCAAAGAAGTCTGACATAGATCTAAAGAATAGAACCACTCTTTCCACCCATCCATCTATTGAACAACCACTAGTATTGGAGTTGAAGGCCCTTTCATCCCATTTGAGCTATGCTTTCCTGGGGCCAACAACATATTGCCTGTAAGTATTACTGCAAATTTAATGGAGACTGTGGTAGAGACACTATTTTTTATATCGTAAAAGTTTATATGAGCGATAGGATGAACTATTGTAGATATTATGGGTATTGCACCAGGAATCTGTACTCACAAAATCTAACTTGAACTAGACTAGATACCGACTATTAGGCCCTAGAGATGATTCAACCCTTCTATATATAAGGTGGTGAAGAAAGAGAACATTAAGTTGTTAGACACTGGTGTAATTTATCCCATTGCTGATAGCAAGTTGGTCAGTCTTATTCAATGCTCCTAAAAGAAAAGTGGCATTACAGGAGTGCCAAATAAGAAAAACGAGCTAGTGCCAATGAGACCCATCATAGGCTGGAGAGTGTGCATGGATTATAAAAAGTTTAACACATGGAACCAAAAAGACCACTTTCTCATGCCCTACATAGATTATATGTTGGACAGACTTAGAGGAAGGGGATGGTATTATTTTCTGGATGTCTATTCTGGGTACAATCAAGTCACAATTACTACCTAATATTAGGAGAAGAAAATATTTACCTGCCCATATGGGACATTTGCATTAAAAATATTGCCTTTTGGGTTGTGCAATGCTCCAGCGACATTTCAGAGATGCATGATGTCGATCTTCTTTGACATGGTAGAAGACACTATTGAGGTATTTATGGATGATTTTTCAATAGTTGGTGTATCTTTTTTTGACTATTCAATTCACTTGAGCAATGCTCTTTGTAGATGTGAGGAATGCAATATGGTACTTAATCGGGAGAAGGACCACTTTATGGTGAAAGAAGGAATTATTCTTGGGAACAAGATTTTAAAAAATGGTATAGAGGTTGACAAGAAAAATATTAAATTGATTGAGAAGATGCCACCACTATTTTAAGATAAAAGAATTTGAAAGTTTTTGGGACATGCAGGTCTTTACAAATGATTCATCAAAGATTTCTCAAAGATCGCTAATCCTTTGTGTAAGCTTCTTGAGAAAGAGGTAAAATTTGAGTTTAATGAGGCATGTTTGAAAGCTTTGGAGTGCTTGGAGGAGTGGCTGGTGTCAAACCCTATTATTATATCTCTGGATTCGTCTATACCATTTGAGATCATATGTGGTGCAAACGGTGTGGATCTAGGGGCAATCCTTAGTCAAAGACGGGAGAAGATTCTGCACCCTATCTATTATGCAAGTAAGGCATTAAATCCTACTCAAAAGAATTTTAATATGACTGAACAAGAGCTATTAGCAGTGGTTTGTGCCTTTGAAAAATTTCGGTCTTATTTTATTAGCACTATGTTTGTTGTGCATACAAATCATGAAACCTTGAGATACTTAATGGTGAAGAAAGATGCACAACCTAGATTGATCTGTTGGGTTATCTTGTTACAAGAGTTCTATTTTGGGTAAAAGACCAAAAATTAAGTTGCTGTTCATTTGTCCTGGCTTGAGAATAAAGAAATGCAAAATGTAGGGAATGGGCTTAAAATCGATGATACTTTTCAAGATGAACAAATTTTGGTTGCACCGCAAGGGATACTTCCTTAGAGCACTCACTTTGCAAATTACCTGGTTAGTGATCTCATTCTACAAGATCTTTTGTTCCAACAAAGAAAGATATTTATGCATGAGGTAAGGAAGTTTTTCTTGGATAAACCATATCTCTTCAAAATCTGTATGGATGGGGTTGTTCGTAAACGCATCCCTGAAGTGAAAATGATGAGCATTATTGAGGCTTATCATGCTTCACATGTTGGGCGTCACCACGGAGGAACCTGCACAACCCATAAGATCTTGCAATGTGGGTACTACTGGACTAAGATATACAAGGACACTCATGACTTTGCTTTATCATGTCACCAATGCCAATGACAAGGAAATATTTCTAGATGCCATGAGCTCCCCATGACACCCATTATGGAGTTAGAATTGTTTGAAGTATGGGGGATTAACTTCGTAGATCCATTTGTGAGCTCCTTTGGTATGAAATGCATTCTTGTAGTTGTGGACAATGTGTCTAATTGGATGGAAGCGGTTGCACTCCCAAATAATAAAGGATGAAGTGTCACTGCCTTGATGAAGAAATAAATCTTTCTCAATTTGGCATGCCACATGCAATCATTAGTGATGGTAGGTAACACTTATGCAATCTCTTATTCAAAAATTTTCTTGAGAAGTATGGTGTAAGGCATAAGGTTGCAACATATTACCATCATCAGAATAAAAAATAGGTTGAAGTGTTCAAAAGAGAGATAAAGTTAATTTTAATGAAAATTATTAATGCCAATAGGAATAATTGGTCAAGAAAGATAGTGTATGATAAGGCATGTCACTTGCCTGTTGAACTTGAGTACAAAGAACTGTGGGCATTTAAAAAGTTGAGCTTTGAGTTTAATGAGGCAACAAAGATAAGAATGAGTTGGATGAATTCCAACTCCACTCTTATGACAGTTCTGCACTATACAAAGAGAAGATGACTTGATCGAAAATTAAGAAAAGAGTATTTGAGCCATTTGATCAAGTTTTGTTGTATAATTCGAGATATCTCCGGTCCCAGGTAAGTTGAAGTCTAGATAGTGCTTTAGAATTGAAGAGTGATGGTGAAGCCTTATTCAAAGTAAATGGGATAAGGGTAACGTAATATATGGGTAACATAGAAGGAGTTAAGGTAATTGAGGATATGACTCTTGGTGAGTCTAAGTAACCAAGGTAATTGAGTTGTACCGCGATCTTAAATCAAGCACACCATGGGAGGCAACCCATGAATCTGGTTGATGAAGTTTTAGTATTAAACCTAGCCACATAGTGCAGTGACATTAAATTAATAATTTCATAGAACAAAACCAATGTTTTATACTTATTAAATTATAAGGTAACATATGTGTTCACTATGCAGGATTGCATATAGCAGGTGTTAGCTAGAAAAATTGCTAACATCAGGCCATATTGGGCTCTTTAGGAGTCATAACCAATCATTACAACTCATGAGTAGGAGTCGTAAGGACCTGGAACTCTCTCAAAATGAGTCATTGTTAGTGACTACAACTTCTCACCTTGAATCGTAATGAATGGAAACCCAGGTGAGGTTCCAGTCTTTATTCGGGGAGTTTGAAACTCATAATTAATGATTTTAAGTCGTAATTAAGATTCGTAACCAAGCTTGACATTTCAGGCATTACGGGTCAACCCAGTCTAAATTGAGATTTAAAACAAAAGGGCACCCAAATTGGGCACCCGAATTGTCAATTCGTGACCTCTCCCTATTTTTCTTGGTTACCAAAAACTCAAAAACACACTCCATGTTACGAATTTCAAGTTCCAACTAAATTATTTCTAAATAGCATTAGGGTTCAAATTCTGAAAACAAGTTTCTTTGTTCAAGAATCCAAAGCTTCAACTAAAGTAAGTATATTCCTGAAACTCTTTGCTTCTTAAGATTAATGCCAAAAATGAAAAAAAGTAACTTGGATTCCTTGTTATGTGGTATGAGCTTAAAGATAAAATCCCAGTGTTATTGGAGAATGAAATCGAAATTGAATGTAACTTGAATTTTTGCACTTATAAACATAATTATGGGGTGTAATAATAGTTATATGGACATGGAATAATTATAAGACTGTATAATTTTGAGATGAGATTGAGTATTGGAACCAACTAAGTCTAAACCCCCATGTTATAGTGGATATGGGAATCCTAACGAATTGTAAACATACATAATGAGTCTTTATGAGACTCGTAACTACTGATAACATAGAGTATTAGAAGAGTGTGGGTTCTGGTATAACTACAGCTCAACTAAATGAGTCATAATCAATCCCTTCAACTAGTAGTCAGGAGTTGTAATAATTGTGGAAACTTATGCATAATAAGAAATTTGTTCTAGTCAACTTATGAGTGTTGGTAATGAGTCGTAGCCTGAAGTTACAACTCATTAAGAGGACTCGTAATCTAACTAGCAACAGCTGATCTGGTCTCTGTTTACATTATGACTCATTCAAATGAGTCGTACCAAGTGGTTACGACTCATACCCCTTAATCGCATAGAGTCCAGTACATGCACACTGACACCAAACTTTCTTGTTTTTCTTTCCTCTTCTTAGAATTCACTAATAAGTCTTATCCAAGTAACTTCTCATAGCTCCAATAGCTGAGTCATCATTAAAGGAAAAGATAAATACCAAGAAGAAATCTGCCCTAAAGTCTGATTATTAGTTGAGAAATGAGGACACCGATGAGTCAAGCATTGACCTTGAAGGATACCTAGTAAAGGGAAAGGTTAAGCCTCAGAAACAATGACCTTAGGGAAAGAAAACAATCACGGGGGAGGTCGTGCCACCCAGAAAGGCACCAAGAATGAAACATTTGGCACTTCCCCACCACATTGACTGTTATCTTTAGATGACGAGAGTAATGATGATGATGATGAAGAAGAAAATAATGACGATGAAGGTAAGGAAAAATCAATCTACTATGATGTAGAAGCTAAGAGAGGGAGTAAAGAGCATGTTACTCCCACTGACATCCAACCATCACCACCATAACTTTAAATTCCATTATCTATTAAAGCTTTTTCGATGCCCATCATCAAACAATGGGGTTACCCTAAAATACAACAAACATACAATGAGGGGTTGGTAGTGAATCTAACCATGATTAAAATTAAGAGGGGAATATATTTGGAGCATAGGTTGACCACTGTAGGCATTTCTGAAATTCTTGAGTTCGTGGCTCAATTTCAATAATACCATTTTCAAAGGATGACCATAGTCCTCAAAAAATTTAGCCCCATATTAGTATGAGAGTTTTATATAGCCTACAAAGGGGAGCTAAAGAGACAATACTCATAGGGCAACTTTTGTAAGGGTTGTAAGTTGATTACTTCATTGACTAGTAGAGGAGGGTTGTGAGTTGATTACTTCATTGACTAGTAGAGGAGTTCGGTGAACATCTTCCCGAGGACTATTTTAAGAATCATGTATGGACCTAAATTTCAACCACTAGTGAATAGTGCTGAAATTGATTACCACATAGATGAAATATGAATAATAATAAGAAAACAAATAGGCACTGTAGATAAGATGATGCATTTATGGTGGATGGCTAATATTATTGCTATAGATAAAGATAAAACTGGCTGGATAGTTGGTAGTCCAGGAGTAAAATAACAACAAATTACTAAGAGCACCTTGAAATTTGAGGCAAAGGTGGGGTGGACTCTTTCTCGACATAAATTGTCTCCCACAACTAGGGACAATGTTCTCTGTCTAGTACATTTATCTTTACTAGCCGAATTCATGGCCAAATATGATTTTGATGTTGCACAGTTCATAGCTAGGGAGATACGTGACCACGTGATGGAGGGTTCAGATGTGATTATGGCATTCCCATGTTTATTGTCTCAAATATGCTTGGAGATGGGGTGCCATAACTTGTAGAAGTAGATTAGTATATTGATCCAAAGAACACCATTTACTTGGGGTTGATTTGAGATACAAAAAATCCCATCTATAGGTAGGCAAAGCAAGAAGCCACGATGCTAACATAGATACTATAAAATAGGGACTTGAGTACCACTACTGCTGGATTCACCGATGATACTCCTGTTGATATTGGGCTTTCTAAGCCTCAGCCCTCTGATGCATCCGAAACCTTTAGTATTCCCTGTCTACCGCTAACTACAACACTAAGTTTATCTATATCCAGACTAGCTAAAACTATCTATGTGGTTTTCCTGCCGGCATTTTTCAATGATGTAATGAAAAGGTTGAGCACTGTAGAGATAAAGGTGCAGTTGATGAAAATAGGAGTAAATCCCTAGGTTGATAATAGACTTGGTGATCAATGAAGAAAGATATAGAGAAGGTTGGATGGTTTTGAGCTGAGAATCACTTTCAATCTTGAAGGTGTTCAAGCTCTTAATTTAGTAGGAGTTAAGGATGAGATAGCCGAGTTATGGAACTTGGTGAATGAGTTACAGAAGAGGCCATTTTTCCCCATGTCAATTATTGTAGGGATCTAGTCAGATGAAGAGGTTGAAAATATTTGAGGTGTTAAAATTGAAGAAGTATGAAGAAAGAAAAAGAAGAACAAGAATACAAAGGGACAAAGCACTAAAGAAGAAAACATTAAAGTAGGAAAAAAAACAAGTGCGCAAAGTGAGAAGTACTAGGAAAAGAGGTTCCAAGAGATGGTGGAGAGGGCCAGTAGCTTAAGACCCATTGGTGCTAATAAGAGGGGCATTGATTCAGCTCTGCTACCTAATCCTCCACTGAGAGCACCATCCACAAATTATGCCACTACTACGAAGACGGTCTTAACAGTTGGTGGTATTACTATCAAGGAGAGTAAGACCTGATCTGTGGGTCCCCCATACTGATCTAGTATGAGATGGAGCCTAGGGTGCCTAGGTATATCTTCGAACACAGTTTACATTGCTAAATGTACAAGAGATAGTGGATATATTTTAGTTGGGGGTGGTGGTGTGTCACTGTCGCCATGAGTTATGGTTGCTGTGTTTTAAGACTCGTAGGCCACAGTCTGAATGATGAACCATCATATGTGTGTGTTGTTTTGTGATGTTTAAGTAAGAATAACAATGTGCATGGGTTGTCAATAATTTGTGCATAACATGTGCTAGTTATTCTATTTGAAAAATTTATACCGCTCCAAATTTTTTTTTGATAAACTATGTGATCTGTATGCATGTGCGACTGCTGAGAATCCCTTAATGGCATTTGAATTAGGAATGAGAAAACTATGGTATGTAGGTACAGGTGCATGAACTGGATAGGTAGTGGCTGATAATATGACTATAATAAATGAGTGTGAGGCGTTAGTTCCTAGTAAGTATGGAGTCCAGAACTTGCCCAGTTGCTTTTACTTAGAGTGTAGGATGGTTGCTTAGGAGATGATTATAGGTAATTTTGTTTGATTAGTCCACTTGAGCCTAAAATGTGAAACCAAATGAGATAAGAATCCCTTGATCCCAAATTGGAGCTTAATCGACCGATTTTTGTTGTTTACACCGATTTTACCTTCCTGCTAGACTATAATGAACCTGTTTTGGCCCTGGTCCTTTGAAATTGTGCACCTCAACTCAGGAAATTTCCTAAGTTGAGGGTGGTTGGCATAGGGATGCATAGTAGAAAGTGAGTACGAAGAAAAAAGTATAGATAGAAAAATAAAAAGGGCGGGAGTTGTAAAAATAAAAGAAAAAGAAATATCAAGAAAAAGAAAATGAAAAAGAAAAAAAGAAAAAAAGAATGAGAAAGGAGAACCACACCCGGCCAAAAATAGGCATGAAAAAGAATGAAAAGGGAGCGATAAGGGAGGATGTAATAAAAAAGATCATAGAAAAAAGTGGACCCCTAAGAAAACATAGTGACAAGGAGGCTAAGTCACTAAGAAAATTCTGAAATAGACCTTAACCAGCCCCACACCTACGTTACAAGCCTAACAAAGTCCTACAGTGATCCTAACTGAATCATCTAAAAATTAAGGTAATGATCATAAGGGAAAGCCTATGGTATTTTGTCTACACTGATTGAAACTTCTTTGTTCGTTTCAGAGTCTCTATACCATCCCTAAAATAATAGTCTAAAATATAATGATTGATAGGGACTTCTTTGTTTGCCAGGGTGCATGGGTTGCAATGTCAAGTTATGTATCTGTCCGAGTAGTGTATCTTTATTAGGCATAGTTATTCATCATTAAGGTAATGCCATCATTAGATTCTTGTGGGTCATACCGTGGTACTGGATTAGTGTAGACAGTAGAATTTTAAATAGTGAAATAGGAAGGGGTGGGGGTAAAAGTGTTTTTGAGATGACTGATAAATCAACTACAAAATGTGCCATAGAATCTTCGAAGTTAGAATCACATTTTGTGAGTTTGAATTTTATTTTTCCTGAGGAAACACAAACATTCTAAGTTAAGGCTGTTGATGTGTTAGGATTTAGCTTCACATTCGATTCTTAAAACAAGGAATTTATACTTGGACTTAGGTTATCTTATTGTATATAATGCGGTTCTATGGGTTGTTGCAGGTAAATTTGGTTGAAAGTGGTGTAGGAATAAAACGAAGAAATGAAAGTTCTAAAAAGGCAAAGTACTGGTCAAGCTAAAGATGTCAAGTCAATTTACGACTCATAGCCGGACTCGTCAGGATACCATAAGAAAAAGTGAAGCTAAGAAACCAAGTAAATATTGACTGCGACTCGTAAGAAGTGGCTATGAGTCACTAAGAATGGTTTTTAAGAGAACAGTGAACATAGCCAAAGTCCTAAAGTGAAGTTATAAAAGAATAAGAGTCATAAGCTCTGACTACGACTCATAGTGAGTAATTGTAATGAGACCAATGCACAAGGTCCTAAATTTTGAGGCTCAAGTGATAATGAGTGAAGACTACGAGTTGTCGGGACTGATAACGACTTGTGGTGAGGAATCACAATGACAATAGAAGGTTAAATCCCTAAATATGACAGTCATTAGAATGCCTACGAATAGCAACATACGACTCATAAGGAGACCTTACAAGTCATAATGATCGCCAATTTAATTTTCCTACTATATTTTAATTAGGATTTCCTTATTATTTTGAGACACTATAAATACCTTAGGGTTATTCCTTTATTAGGTGACACACTATTTCATTAATTTTGACAATTTTAGCATATTTTGATCATTGAGATTTTATTCTTGAGATTTTTGATTTTATATTTAATTAGAGATTTTGGATTTTACTCTCTCATCATTGTGCAAGTAATTATATATGTTGTTTATTGATTATCATGGATTGTATCATGAACATGAGAAAGTAAATTCCTTAATTACAGTTCTGGGAACCCTGGTGGATTAGCTATGCAAGGGAAGTGGGAGATTAACCTATTCTACTATAATTGTATGTATTGCAATCTTTATCATGTTTACGAAACCCAAGCCACTGTAGAAGCTTAGAAATTCCTTGTATTCAAGAACGTCCTCACAAGGGAGTTTGTGATTGGGAAAAGGAGGTTAGAACAGTGATTCAAGGCTATCAACCCTCATCTAATCAACTCAAGACTCAAAAGGTAAGATTTGTTCTAAGGTTATCGACAAGGGACAACAAGGAGAAACCTTGAGACTCAGAAGGTAAAGGGTGAAATCTATTAATGCATTCATAAGATGGTTGATAGTACATAGATTGTCAACTTTGCATGAAGAGCAAGAGGTTAGGTAAATTGAACAGGAGAATCTTATATTTTTATGAAGCCAGGGGAACACAGTCCTAGTGTTCATCTTCTATTTTTTTACAAACTAAAGCATTCAAGTTCAGCTTCCAATTACTATTGACTTTAAATTCCCCCATTTACTTTTTTGCACTGCTAATTAATTTGGTTAAGTTTGAGATACTATTTGATGTATTCCCTGTAAGTTCGACCCCAACCTAAGTTGGATTACTATATTTAATATCGACTTCAACATACTTTTTTGAAGGTCAATTTTGGGCAACATTAGGCACCACCTAGGAAGGAT
This sequence comes from Capsicum annuum, assembly GCF_002878395.1. Taxonomy (NCBI): domain Eukaryota; kingdom Viridiplantae; phylum Streptophyta; class Magnoliopsida; order Solanales; family Solanaceae; genus Capsicum; species Capsicum annuum. The sequence goes on along the minus strand of NC_061116.1, from coordinate 104,542,994 downwards.
CACCCACGCATTTCCTCAACATGGACACATGAAACACAGGTTGACTAGAACCCAAACTTGTAGACAATTCTAACACATAAGAAATACTTCCCACTCTCTGCAAAATCTAATAAGGACCAACATAACATAGGCTGTGCTTTCCCTTATTTCCAAAAAGTATCACTTCTGTAATACCCCCAACTACCTTTAAGTAAAATCTAGTCTCCAAAAGAGTTAGTGATGAATTCCTAAATGATTAATGTTTAAATCAGTTATAATTTCCCCAATTTTGATTTTTATCATGTGGTCATTTGAATTATATTTCCAACAATATCAATTTCATTCAAATCCGATATCGGAGTAAAAAGTTATGGACGTTTTACACAAAACTATCAGAACTATCCAGTAGCGATGGTCAGGGCCGACGGACCATCGAGGTAGCAAAGAACCATCACCCAAGCAGTCGTGACTATGGCAATGAACTCGACTTATATACAAGTGCGCTGGTTAAGACCGATTGACTATCAAGCTAGCGATGGACCTTCACCCAAACCATCGCAGATGAGGCAGGAACTTCAGATTCTGGCCATGTATGATAGGATGGACTGAACGACAGTCGATCCAGCACCATTGCCAGTTCTGATCAACAATTTTAAGCCTTTTTTAAAAGGGTATTTGGGTATTTTCCACCCATTTTAACCCTAATTAAACCAGACCAAAGCTCATAACTTCATTATTCATCCACAATACCAAATTAGGGTTTCTCTCAAAGATCAATCCCTAAGAACAAAAAACCCTAGGTGTCTAATTCTAAGTCAAGAATTCAAGCTTTCCTCCACCAATCTTCAAGAAATCATCCACCCAGGAATGTTAAGTGTTGATTCATGAGTTCTTTTTACCCATGACGTTGAAGAAACCCTATTTGGAATATAAAATTTGGATTGTATGGTATGAATTGAATTATATCCATGTTTATGTTGTTGTTTTATTTCCAAGTTGAAGTCTTTAATGACTATCATGAAAATATGTTAGTATGTGATTGAAATTCTTGCATTGGATGTGTAAAATATGGCCATGAAGTATTATTTCAATATTCATGCCTAAGCCTAAAGATATGCATGCAAGGTATTTGAAAAAATGCCTAAGAGAATAGGAGTTATGCCTTATGGCTCATTTGTGACCAAAATTGATGAATCCAAGTTTCTCCCTTATGTTAGATATGACTCCCACGTTATTGTTATACTTTGTAATGGATTGATGTAAAGCTCATGAGATTAGGCTTATGAAATTATGGTATGTTTACATGCATTCCTATTCATGTGTAAGTTTATAGTATGTGAATACTTTATGAAAATCCCCAATGATTGTACTATGAATTATTGACTATGGTCATATGTAAAGAATGGTCATGTCTTGTCAGATTTATGCTATTGTGTTCTGAAGGTACTTGTACCCGACAATTTAGCTGTGTGCTTAGAGCCAATGTCAGTTTTAAAGATATTCTTAGTCAAGTCATGTTTAGTAGAATTCAGTCAATCTCATAACTCAGGAAAACTCAGTAATCTCAGTCAGTTATCAGATCTCAGTAATATTTCGCCAGTCAACGAAACTCAGTAAACTCAGTCTATTCAGTTCAGTATAATTAATTTAGTGTCTAATCAGATGGGAGTAGGATTTAGCACTGAGTGATCCCAAGGATTGGAACTCACCTACGAGTAGAGGGTGTGATTCTTAGAAACTATCCTTGCACTCCAGAAATATGTAGCCAACGTAGGTTGAGACGCCTAACTTGTTAGATGAGGGTTGATGAGCTGACTCAACCTATTAGATGAGGGTCCCACCATTCTCCTTAGAGTACCTATTACATAAGGGACTACTCACAACTTGTCCTTACCAGTGGTACGGTATTGACACTCTTACAATTGGGGTTATAAATTGAACCCCAACTCAATTATATTATTTTATTTGGGGCATGTCGGTTAGATGACTACTTCCCATAGTTATAGTCTCACTAATTGAACTCAGATAGTTCTATACAATTCAGGATGGTCATTTACAGTCACCTAATTCAGTACATAACTTAACTAGTTCCATTAGAAATAAGATCGTGAGACATAGTCATGAAAACTTATGTTATCAGTATTCAAATTTAGTAATGTCATGATCTCAGTTACAGTTCACATATTCATGCATCTGTTCTCACGTTCATGTTATTCAGTCAGTTAGTTTTGTTTATGCATATAAACCCCTTGCATTCAGCCTAACTCACTTTCATACCAGTTTATTCAATGGTATTGATGCATTTGCGCTATGGTGTTTTTATACCATAGATTCAGAAGCACGTGCTCCAAAGCGTCCTTAGTAGGTTAGATGTTCAGCAGCCAGACTAGCAGTGAGTCCTCATCATTCGAGGATAACATTATTATTTTATTACTTTATTATTTTAGTAGTCTAGATTTAGTTGGGGACATGTCCCATCAACTCCACAGTGTTAGACAGTTTAGAGGGTTCTAGAATCTAGCATGTTTAGACAGTTATTTCAATTATTTTGGTATTGATATACCGTATCTCCAAATGTTATGTTTTATCAGATATTTGAACCTTATGGCCTTTTAGCTTCTTATTTTGCATTTATATAGTGTATTATGTAGTGCTTCGGTACAGATATCAGTCATGGGTTAGCTTGTGGTCTTTCGAGGTTATGAACACCATGTAGCATTTCGCGTACTAAATTAGGGCATTACAAACTTGGTGTCATACCTTCTTTCAGTTTTCATTTCATGATAGTGAGCATGAGCTCAAATTTTACTCTCATTCTAATCTAGTTCTCCTTTTTTGTTTATAGAACATGCCTCCTAAAATAAGAAACAAAAATCAGTCAGCCCCTCAGTCCATCCAAGCAGAACCCTTGGACGAATATGTTTCTCATGTAGAGTTTAGAGCTACTTTCACTACTCTTCCTAACTCAGTTGATGCTCAGAATGAATGGCTAACTGCTGTTTTATCCAACCGAGTGGCCAATAATACTGCATCTAGGATTTAGGACTGCACCTAAATTAATCCTCCATCCTTATTTGGATCTAAGTTAGATGAGGACCCTTAGGAATTCCTTGATTAGGTTCAGATGCTTACAAATATCATGGGGATATTATCCATTGTAAGTGATGATCTAGCTGTATCTCAGTTGAAGGATATAGCTCATACATAGTTCAAATAGTGGAAAGAAGAGAGGGCTGGTGATGCAGGGCCTATAGAGTGGGAGAAGTTTGCTACTGATTTTCTTGATAGATTCTTTCACCTAGAGCTGAAGGAAGCTAAGGTGTTAGATTTTATCAACCTCAGGTAGGGCAGCATGACAGTGAAAGAGTATTCTCTTAAGTTTACTGAATTAGCTCTATATTCTCCTCATGTAGTGGCAAACAACAGGGCTAAGATATGTAAGTTTGTTTCTGGGTTGAATGATAGTATGGTCAATGAGTGCAGATCCATAATGCTTTAGTTTGATGGACATAGCTAGGATTATGATCCATGCTTAACAGATAGAAGAGTAGAAGATTAAGATGAGGGAGAAGCATAATAAGAGAGAAATGATAGGTAGTTTCAACTTTGCTCAGCCTAAGTCAGAGGGTCGAAGGCATTCTTAATTCCACCCAAAGTCATCCGTTCTAGATTTTCCCTCAGCCAGTGCTCTAGTGCCAAAATTTAGAGATGACAATAGAGATAGGTTGCTAGGATCGAAGTCTTGGGGCAATGTTAGTAGTGCCCGAACCTATCCTCTTTGTCAGACTTGTGGCAAGCACCATCAGGGTACTTATAGAGATGGAAGTGATATTTGCTTTGAGTGTGGTAAGCCAGGCCACAGAGTCAATGATTGTCCCCAACCAGGTCCTCGGGGTCAGCGTAATCAACTTCTAGCTCAGTTCAATCACTTAAATCAGTAGGGTGCCTCTTCCAGTGCTACTAGTGGGCAGTGCCTAAATAGACTTTATGCTCTTCAATCCCGATAGGATCAGGAAAATTCTCCTGATGTAGTTACTGGTACGTTATCGATCTTTCATGTACATATTTATGCCTTGCTAGATCTAGGAGTTTCTTTGTCTTTTGTTACTCCCTATATAGAATTTGATTTAAGAGTCAGTCCTAAAATTCAAACAGAGCCCTTCTCAGTCTCTACCCTAGTGGGTAAAAATCATAGCCCGGTGGGTATAAAGAACTGTTCGATTATGTTATCTCAGAAAGTCACTTCAACAGACTTAGTCGAATTAGACATGACTAATTTTGATGTCATTTTTGGCATTGATTATCCTCATTCTTGTTATGCCACAGTCAACTACAGAAATAGAGTTTTCCAATTTCAGTTCCCAAATGAACCCGTCCTAGAGTGGAAGGGTAGTACTTTAGTTTTCAAAGGTCATCTTGTTTCCTACCTTTCGGCACGGAAAATGATATCTAAAAGATGTGTCTATCATCCTGTTTGATTTAAGCACTCTAGTTTCAAAACTCCCAATCTTGGATCAGTCCTAGTAGTGAATGAATATTCTAATGTCTTTCCCAAAGATCTTCTGGGAATTCCTCCCAAAAGGGAAATAAACTCAGCATAGACCTTCTTCCAGATACTCAACCCATATCTATTATGACATATATAAGGGATCCAGTAGAACGCAAAGAATTGAAAGATTAGTAGAAGGATCTCATAGATTAGGGTTTTATCAGACCCAGTGTGTCCTCGTGGGGCGCACCAGTCTTATTTATGCACAAGAAAGATAGTTCTCTCAGAATATGTATAGAACACCATCAGCTCAATAAAGTCACCGTCAAGAACAAGTATCCACTTCCCAGAATCAATGACTTGGTCGATCAACTTTAGGGTGCCAACTATTTTTCTAAGATAGACCTTAGATCAGGCTATCATCATCTTAGGGTCAGAGAATGTGATATTTTGAAAATAGCTTTCTGTACTCGGTGTGGTCACTTCAAATTCTTAGTCATGTCCTCTGGTATTACAAATGCCCTAGCAGCCTTTATGGACTTGATAAACCGTGTGTTCAAGTAGTACTTGGACATATTCGTTATAGTCTTCATCGGTGACATTTTTATCTATTCCTGTAGTAAGCATGACCATGCAGACTATCTCAAAATAGTATTGCTGACTCTCAAAAATAATTAGTTGTTCACCAAATTTAGTAGATATGAGTTTTTTCTAAGGTCAGTAGCATTCCTTGTTCATATCATTTCTGGTGATGGCATTAAAGTTGATCCTCAAAAGACCAAAGCGGTAAGAAAATGGCCTTGCCTTATCTCTCTATCAGATGTCAGGAGTTTCTTGGTTTTGGCTGGCTATTAGAGATGGTTTGTTGAGGTATTTTGTTCTATTAAATCCCCTAAGCTCAGATTGACTTAGAAGAAAGTCAAGTTTCAGTGGTCAGATCCTTGCGAGAAGAGTTTTTAAAAGTTAAAGACTTGACTTACCTCAACTCCAGTTTTGGCTCTTCCAGATAGTTCTGATGGGTTCGTAATGTTTTGTGATGCTTCTAGAGTAGGTTTGGGTTGTGTCCTCATGCAAAATGATAATGCCATAGCCTACACCACCAGACAACTTAAACCCCATGAGAAGAATTATCCGACTCATGATCTTGAGTTAGCAGCTGTAGTATTTGCCTTAAAGATTTAGAGGAATTATTTGTATGGTGTTCATATAGATGTATTCATAGATCACAAGAGCTTTCAGTACTTATTCTATCAGAAAGATGTTAACCTCTGTCAGAGAAGGTGGTTAGAGTTCCTGGAAGATTACGACATGAGTGTCTTTTATCATTCGGGCAAGGCCAATGTAGTGGCCGATGCTCTTAGTAGACTGTCTGTGGGTAGTGTTGATCATATTGAGGACAGTAAGAAGAAATTAGCTAAGGAAGTCCATCATCTTACCCGACCGGGTGTCTGCTTAGTCAATTCAGCAGAAGGTAGTATATAAGTTTAGAACAGTTCCGAATCATCTCTAATATCCAAAGTGAAAGAAAAGCAAGTAGAGATCCCAGTCTTGGTAAGTTGAAAGAGTCGATCAGAGATCAGAAGGTAGAGGTTTTCTCCTAAGGGATAGATGGTATTCTTTGTTGTTAGAGTCGTAAGTGTATTCCAGGTGTAGATAACTTGAGATAACGTATTCTTTCAGAAGCACATGGTGCACGCTACTCTATTCATCCACCAAGGCCTTTACAAAACTATTTGAAAACCAATCCAATTCAATTCATGTTCCATTTACCATTTATGCAATGCAAGGTTTCAAAAAGAAAATAGACAAACCAAGTGACAAATCATATTCCAAAGCCAATTATGCAAGTGGGTTGAGGTTATTATCAATTTTCATATCAAAACCATTTATTTGGGGAATCCATTGTACACCTAAATTCATTAAACATCCCCATGCATTATAATATTTCATAAATCATCAATTCAATGTATAAAAATTCAATAATAATCATTGGAAAACATTTAAATCAAATACATTCAAAACCCTCAACCTATAGTTCAAAACCTAACTTCAAACCCATGCATTATAATAACAAATTCATTCCATAAATAAAAAAATAAGTATAGGGATAGCGGTACATACCTTAATTGCCAAAAAATTTAAAGAAGACCACACCCTTAGGACCCTAAATGATCATCTCCTTTAACCCTACCCTTGAGTTAAAAAGGGGAATTTGAGAGAGGATGGTTGAGAGTAATGGGAATGACCTTCCTTTATTAAAAACTGATGGAAATAACTCCTTATGGTGATTAAAAATCATTTACAGGTGGAAGGACCCCTTTACCTCTCATCCTATTTTAAAAAGAACAAGATAACTCAAAATTACTATAGGTCCGTGGCACGGACCTTATCATGGAGGTCCAACTTCCGTGTCATTGACCTTATCTCGATTATTATCTTTCGTGTCACAGAGGTTATCATGGAGACTAACCTTCGTGGCAAGGCAATATCCTAGAGGCTTACTGCATCCGTGATCAAAAACCACCCCGAACCCCATCCAAAAATTTTGAAACTATTCTGAGTTACCCTCTTAGCATCCCCAAACATAATTAAGTCAAAAATTGATATTTAAAGTATAGGAAGGCAAAAAATAAAATACATAAAATTTCAAGGGTATTATAACTACCTCTAACTGAAGACAATACTTTTTTATGACACTGATTTGGATGAGCAGAATGGCTAATCATCCATTTTTAAGGACACTCCCTGGACCAATAATTGATCTTTCTATATTTATAACAAACTCTTAATCCCTAAACTAGCAAGAAATATGAGCTAACCCAATTGGAAGACCAACTGACATTAGGGACACTCCCTACTAAAATGACGATCATCCTAGAAGCCATAACTTACCTCAGGAGCTCGAAGTGCTGATCCTGTCTAAACAACCAACTAACTTCTGGGGCATATCCTAGGCCAATGGATAATCTTACAAAAACCAAAAAAAGCTCCAGGAATACTCTGACGTACCTCACCCGCTAATCTAGAATGACTGCCATGGCCTAAGTTTCTACATGAAATACTCTGCAAAGTCTGATGAGAAATCTGCCCGTTGTGATGACCATGACTGATCTAAGGGACACCTCCATATGTCCTAATACATGCTCTTTTTATGGTACTCGCATGATAAATAATCTAAGGTAAAGATGGCGCAACTGCTGCCAAATACTCTGACACTAGATAGAGTGGCAAAGCTAATCCTTCAATAAATCTACGCCCCAACTAATTCTCTTAATGATATAGCATAGGAGTATGTATGGCCCACTAAAGAAAACCAATATCATACATTAAAATAATTACGGAACCCTACTGAACACCAGTGAACCCTACTTTAGTCTGAGAACTACTAAATCTATGGAATATAATCTCTGGCAATAAGTATCTGTATAAAGGCATGGATTCTCCAACGTTGACTCTTGAAAGGCTGAAGCAGTTAAAGGCTCTATCGAAGCTTGGGCTGGACCCAAATCTTCTAGTTGATGCTGAAGATCTTTGATGTTAATCTATGAATCCCTAGCCCGACACTGAGCTAAGGCTCTTGAAACACGTGTGGTAGTCTCATATGCATCTATCGATAATGTCACGACCAAAAGTGCAAGGGCTATGATGGCGCTTGTCGCGACAAACCTTGTCAAGAAAGCCTATCACAGAAACTTATACAAAAGGGAAATAATACTCAAATCCTAAGGTAAGTCTTGTAGAACGAAGCCAAACCATACACGTGTAATAAATACTGAAAGAAACATAGCCAATAACATTACCATAACTCCCCAAAACCCGATGTTAACAGAGTAAGAACATGTTTAGTACAACTCAAATCCAAATAAAATACATAATATGTCCATAACAGATAAACCCTTTCTTTGAGATACAATTAAAGACATTTAATGATAAGGAAAAGGTAGTAGAAGACATCCGAATGGCTAAAAATTTACCACTACCCCAAGATCTCCAAATATTACCTGAATCAAGAGATATGGGGCTTACCCAAAATTGAATCTATACTGAAAGGGCATAGTAGGAGTAAGTGTGGTCCACTTGTAGTCAGTAGGTATCATAGGCTGATCATAGAAAGTAGAAAATAAAGCATGCAAAAATACACTAAGGGCACATCACCTGAAATAAGAAAATGTCCCACAATGGTAGCCTACAATGCTTGCACTAACAGTTCTAGTATTATATAACATAGATTACAACAACACCAGAAAAACATCACAAATATACATTAAATCAAAGATAAGTAAAACAAAGAAGAGCAACAAATACAAGATTATCAAGTACAAGTAAACAAAGATAGAATAATTAGGTAAGAGACAAGCTAAGACTGAAATACAATCACATCACATGCATAATGAAGTAAATACAATGAGAATGGTAATGATGTTGATGCACTAAGTTTTCTCACAACCAAAGAGACCATTGTACAATTTCGTATACACCTACGGAGCTGAAGCTTCCCTATGTAGGATCCATGGTAGGTTTGCCAAACCGTATACAATCCATATATTCATATCTTCTTCTCGACACATCCCTCGGGGAGGGTTTTATAAGATGTCATATTTTTGTCATAAAAAGGCGTTGCTACTGTTTCTCAATATTTTCACAATGGTACAACTATTTCATGAAGTAGTATAAGGATACAATTCTCACAACCAACCACAATGAGAATTTCCAGAAACAACCAATATACTATCATGTGAGATAAATATCCACACATTATTTCAAACCATTCATGTAATCCAACATGATTCATATGTCAATAGAGTATGAATACATCACAATAGACAATTAGTACAACAATATGCTTTTCATCAAACAAAACACAATTATTCTCATTTATGCAGGCTATAAACATTACATAGAACCCCACACGATCTTACATAACACATAATATAACAAATCTACCAATTAGATCACATATAGGCCCCCACACTAATATAACATAGTAATATTGCCATTTTTTATGATTAGTTCCCATACCTTTGACATAATTTTGTATACAAATTAACTACCCAACCCACTCTGAAAGAGTTAAACCATAACCTACCTCAAAAGATGAAATAGGTTTGCAAGCCTTTAATCCACAACCTTACTTCTCACAAACGGTTCCAAAGTAAAATAAAACATTAAAATATCAAATGTACAAGTCAAAAGAAAGCCAACAATAGCCATATTGCCTCATTTCAAGTCGGGGTCAAAATGAATCTCAAAATGGGTTTTTGAAAAAGAAGGGCAAAGTCATAAATTTGTTTCAAGAACATGTTTCCTATATTTTTAAGAACCTACAACAGAAAAACCCAAGAAAAAAAGAGTTAAAAATAGGGTTCAAATAAAGAAAAACATTTTAAAACTTTATCGAGTAACATCTTTGAAATCCATTTAATAATCGAGAACCAAAGTTGTTTTGAAGGTGAAATTGAGGAAAAAAAGGATGATATAGGATTAGAAACTCATTCAAGTGAAAAAGGAGTGAAATTGGGGTTTAAATTGTTGAAAGAAACTTTTTAGGCCTTACAGACCAAAATCTCCAAATTTCATACTTGATCCATATTTAAAACAAGAATTTCATCTTAAAGAGAGAAGAAATTAGTTGAAATAGGTGTAATGGAGCTTACCCAGGCTTAGAAGGGAAGAAAATGGCTCAAAATAATAAAACCTTAAGCTCCAAGTTTCAAAAATGGTGAAAATAGAAAAAATACTGGTATATATTTACCCAGTACTAGAGATCGTGGTCCTAGGCTCGTGATCACGGGTGCACCAAAAATTGGGTGCCCCAGATGGTGAATTGGTAATTTTCCAAGTCTCCATAGGCCCCTCAAGATTCATCCAAAATCCCATGAATGCGTAGAACTATCCTTACCAAATAAAATACGATGCTTTAGACTTAATAACGATATCAAATTTTTGAAAAGACATAATTTTTGCAAAGTTGATCCCCAAAACCCAAAATCATAATTTTCCAAACCGAGGGTCAAAATGATATTTGAAAGCCATGAAGCCCCACCAACCATACTACCACCTTAAAATTGATGTTTTAGATATGGTAGTGCAGTCTGTTCTGCCACCCATCACACAGATCAAAATGTATCAACTAAATTCAATTATAAGGCTCTTAAAGTCGCCAAAAACCACAAAATAACATAAATGGCAGTAAAACGCATCGAAAATTATGCAAAACACCCTAATGCCCCAGAAATACCATAATGTAACTTTAGGAGGGTAAAATAGTCAAATCACAAAAAACACATATTTCACCAAAATTTAGGTCGTTATATCATCCTCTACTAAAAATCTAGTTCGTCCTCAAACTAAAGGCAAGAGAAATACTGAAATCAACGTAGAGTTGGGGATACTGTCATGACCAAAATTGGGGACTAGTCGTGATAGGTATATCAAGTTCCATGTGGACCGGAGACCACCCTATGCACCTAACTAAACCAAACATAACACACCCCAATGTCGGCTGAATTCCAAACATATAAAAGGATAGCATACAAAAAGCTTAAGGAAATTCAAGAAAAGTCCATACCCAACAATCGACGATCGGTCAAACAACTAACTTACATTACCCAATATCCATAGTAATCCAAGCAAAGCCTTCTAAACCAAGAGCCAAAAATGAATATCAATAAAGTGTCGGGACATGCCCCTGACTATATCCAAAAACAAATTTGAAAAGTTTGAGACATAAGAGACAAAAACATAAAATGTAGACTTCCAAAGTATGAAAGATCACCACTTCAATGTCAACTCATGAGCTGATCCCCAATTCTAATCACTCAGCAAGAGTAATAGAAGTATGAGAAATTGCTGCATCACATAGGAATACAACATTCGAAGATGGTTAGTAGGGGGATGCTAACATGTAACTTAGGGATAAGGATAATATAATGTCATAATCAACACTTTTAATCCAATGTATAAAATCGAATTAATATACATTAATATATCACTTACCTGGATAAGGAACAAGGTTTAATATGCATTTTAAAACATTAGCCTTGATTGTGTACCTTAGCCGTCTAACATATACCAAAGGCTATATAGGACCCACCTCTCACCCCTAGTCGGGTTCCATTTCGTATATCTGTATGAACTAGGGAATAATCTCATATATATGCATGGAGGACTAAAACTCCTAATCATATAATATGGTGACTTAAGCACCTGATCATGTGATGATTTATAGGAGACTCAAACCTCTCTTATCATGAAATAACAATGATGGGGACTCAAACCTCCTTAGTCACATTGACACCCATGTCGGCAAAAGCGGTTCCTAGTATCGGACACTCGGACCTCTACTTTCACAACTCAGCTACATAACTTCCATTACACTGTAATTAAAAAATTTATCACACAATCCTATCCATTGAACAACAATATACATTTAGGAATAAATTGTTGGTATCGTTATACCAATTGCACTTCTAAGGTAACAACAATATGCCAAAATAATTACATCACTTGGGGAAATTCACAACTCCCTTGGTTGAATTTTATGAATTGCCACATTTATCATAATTCAAAACTAATTTCACATTATGGGGTTGGGGTCATAACCACTTCAAAAGTCACAAGTTTGGAAAAGAATCAGAATTCCCTAGTTCATTCACCATACCTAGCACCCACAAGTTCAAAACCATAATTAAAGCATGAAAATCATATGTAAATTGTGGGAAATCATTGTTTAACAACAAGCATTCAAAACCCTCAACCCTTGTGATAAAACCAACATGAATATCTCATGAATAATACTTCAAAACATGTGCTTTTAATAGTTTAACAATGAGGGAGGAGTAACATGCCTTAAACACCATGTAATATGTAGAGAATCGACTTTTGAGCCCTTAGATGACCAACTTGATGGAACCCTAGCTTGACTTGATTGCAGGAATTTAGAGAGCCTTTTAGAGTGTTTGAGAAGTTATATAGATTTGTTTCTGAGTGCTAATAACACCCTAAATGGGTTATAAGATGTGGGTTTCAATTTAGGTAAAAGGGGAAATGTCTAGAATGCCCTTAACTTACAAGCTGAATAAAGTGCCGCCATTAACTATGGGTTAAATATTGACTCATAGCTACTCTTTATGACTAGTACAACTCGTAATAGGACCCTATGATTTGTAGGGTCCAGTTGTAGTCAACACAAAACCCAATAGGGTTAACACTAGACATCCTATGATTTGCACCCAATGACTTGTAAAAAGGCCTTATGTCTCATGGTGAGCCACTCGTACTTAGAGCAGAACTTAGCCAAATAATTTCTGATTTGGTTATGATTATGCCCATAGGGGCCAACAAAACCCCCAACGACTTATACCCTAAGTCATACTTAGGACAGTAACTCAAGTACTATTTAATGAACACCTTATGACTAGAGCTACCTGACCCATCAAGATATATTACGACTCATTAGATAAGTCGTTGCTAGATCAAAAAGCTTAGAACTCAGAAAATTTTTTGAGGACCAAAAACCTGGGGCGTAATTCACTTCCCCATTAGGATCATTTGTCCTCGAATGATAGGAAAATTAATTTATTAGCATTATTTGACTCCACATAACACTACACTTACCTTTAGCAAAGACAAAACAAAGATGCCAAGGAAATAACCATTACCTTTAACAAAGTTAAAAAATAAAGATGTTAAAGAATACACATACCTTAAGCACGATTATCTAGAGCGAGAAAAAAGAAAGGTTACTTGGACTTCATGTCCTCCTCGGCTTCCCATATGGCCTCCTCAATCATTTGGTTCCTCCAAAGAACCTTTATTGATGCCACGTCCTTGGTCCGTAACTGACCAACTTATCAATCTAAAATATTAATACGGACTTCCTCATAAAACAATGAGTCTAATATACCCACGTCCTCCAAAGGAACAACCATTGAAGGATAACACATGCACTTTCTCAACATCAAAACATAAAACACTAAATGAATGGAGCTCAAAATCGAGGACAACTCTAATTCATATGAGTCATTTCCAAATCTTCAAAATCACATATGGACCAGCATAATAGGGATTGAGCTTCCCTTTCTTACCAAACTACATCACTCCCTTCATGAAGGACACGTAATAAACATCACTGAGCTCTAACTCTCTTTGCCTTACATTCGCGTAGGACTTTTGCTGACTTTGGCTGGTCTTAAGTCTATTTCAAATCGCCTTCACCTTATCCATAGCTTGGTGAACAAAATTAAGGAAAAATAACTTATTTTAACCAAACTCAAATCACCCAATAGGAGACATACATTTCCTGCCATATAACGCCTCAAATGAAGCCATACCAATGCTATAGTACTTGCAAGACTTGAATTGTCATTTCCACTTGCCTATCCATCTACGGGTGGTAAAAGGTACTAAGGGCTACTTTAGTCCCGACACCTTGCTGGAATGACCTCCAAAAGTGAGATAAGAACTGAGCACCCTAATCAAATAAGATGGATACTGGAGTACATGATAACTTCATGATCTCCTCGATGAACGACTTGGCATAATCCTCAGAATAGAAATTTGTCCTCACTGGCAAGAAGTTAGCAAACTTAGTCATCCTATCCACAATAACCCAAATCAAATTAAATTGCTATCGAAACCATGAAAGATCGATAACAAAATCCATATTAATTATATCCTATTTCCATACCGATAGCTCAATCTCTTGAGTCAACCCATCGGGTATCAAGCGCTCTATCTTCACTTATTGACACACCATGCACTTAGCCACAAAATTGGTCACATCTCTCTTTATGTTATTCTACCAATAGATCTCCTTAATATTATGATATATTTTTGTTAAACCAGGATGAATAGTATAGCACGACTCATGAACTTCGGCCAAAATTCTTCTTCGCAACCCATCAATATAGGGAACACATAATCTACCTTTGTATCACAAGATACCATCACTATCGATCTCAAAAATCATCACCTTATGCCTACCTATATCATTCTTAATTTATATCAAAATAGGGTCCAGCATTTGTTCTCCTTTACCTCACGCCTAGGGATAACTTCACCACCTTTTGACCGATCATATCACCATCCTCAAAGTACAAGAGATAGATTTCTAGATTAGACAAATGGTGAATATTCCTCACCAAATCCTGTATCTCTACATCCATGTAAGATTAGGTTCCCATGGACAACCTGCAAAGAGCATCAACAACCATGTTAGCATTACTTGGATGATAGTGAAGACGCATGTCATAGTCCTTGAGTAACTCAAGTCATCTTTTTTCCCTGAGATTTAGATCCTTCTGAGTGAACACATATTACGCGCTCTTATGATTAGAATAATTATCAACATGGACCCCATACAAATAATGTCACTGGATATTTAGTGCAAATAAAAAAATGAATAATTCAAGTCACAGGATACTTCTTCTCATGAATTTTCAACTATTTAGAAGCATATGCAACCACCTTGCCATAATGTATTAACACACATGCCAGCCTTACTCAGGATGCACCACAATAGACAACAAAACCATTACTTCCATCAGGTATAGTCAAGACCAGAACCGAAGTCAACTTATCCTTCAACTTCTCAAAAATACCCTCATAAGCATCAGACCACAAGAACTTTACCTTCTTTGGAGTTAATTTCATCAACGGGGCCGCAAAAGAAGAGAAAATCTGTATAAACCTTTTATAGTAACTGGCTAAATCTAAAAAGCTCAAAATATCTAATGGAGTATGGGTATAAGACACTTCTTAACCACTGCGGCCTTCTGTGGATCCACCATGATCCCTTCACTAGAAAAAATATGATCTTAATAAGTCACAATATTCAACCAAAGCTCACACTTAGAGAACATTGCATATAACTGCTGCTCTTTAAGGGTTTGTAACACATGGTGGAGGTGATTGGCATATTCTACCTCACTTTTGGTATACACCAAAATATCATCAATAACAATAATGACAAACAAGTCCATAAACTAATGAAAAGCCCAATTCATATGATCCATAAGCGCACCCGAGGCATTGGTAAAACCAAAGGACATCACAAAGAACTCAAAATTACCATACCTACTTTGGAAAACTGTCTTAGGATATCCGCTTGCAAAATGTTCATTTGATGGTACCCAGACTAAGGATCAATCTTAGAAAAGAAGTTAGCACCCAAAAGCTAATCAAAGTGATCATGAATCCTCAATAGTAGATACTTATTCTTCACTGTTACTTTATTCAATTTGCGGTAGTAAATATACACCCAAAAGGAACCATTCTTCTTATACACGAATATAATAGGAGCACCCCACAGAGATACATTAGGGCCCATAAAACCTTGTCAAAAAGATCTTTTAGCTTCTCCATGAGTTCCTTCAGCTCAAACGGATCCATCATATAAGGAGGGATAGAAATATAATGAGTGTCTGGAAAAAGAGCAATCCCAAAATCAATTTCCCTATCGGGATGAACACCAGGAAGATTATAAGGAAATACCTCAATAAATTTACAGACCACAAGGATAGTCTACAAACAAGGACCTTTGGATCTAGAATCCTCAATATGTACAAAGTGATAGAGGCACCATTTGGAAACTAATTTTTGAGCTATAAGATTGCAACAATCCGAGAGTACCCCTGGGCATCACATAGTGCTTACATTCTCGAGGGACTACAAGCTAACCCATGAGCTGGTACTTATTATGAGCATTAAATAATAATATAATAATTGAGGAAAACATCTGATATTTCGATAAGGTTTTATTACTGAATCAATACTGAAATATGAATTTATAGAGAAACTGACTACATCTAATTAAATACTAATAAGCTGACATGTCAACTAAAAATTTGAATACTAGATAACTGACTTTAATGTTTGAAAAGCCTCTAAAACTAGTTGACTAAATATGAGTTGATGGTATAGGCCCCCAACTAACTCTGCTAACTACTTAGAGATATAAAGTATAATAATTTGTCCTTGAATAATGAGGACTCACCACTGCTACTGTACTGCTGATAGCCTGAAGAGTAAGGTCTAAGTGTTATTCGGGAACTAAGCGTCAGTACCAATGATAAATACATAATAACACAAAAGAAAGGTATGCGATCAGTACTTTGAATGTACTAGTATGCTAAATGGGGTAGGCTGATATGCATGGTTTCATAAATAGAACTAATAATTAATTGAATATGCATATAAAACATAGAGTACTGAGTAGAAAATATGGAATCTATAGATACTAAAAATATGGAGAATCTGTAAATACTAAGTATGCATGACAATCTATACATACTAAAGATACATTAAAATTTATAGAAACTGGGATACATAACCAAGCATATAACATGGACTGAGTAAAATTTATAAATTGAAATACTGAAAAATACTGATATATATATGGTTTGGTCAAGCAAATCTAAGATGACATAACTGAACTAAGTCTATAACTGAGACTATATTTGAGACTATGGTACGTATCATCTAACCGACATTCCCCAATTTGAGCTAATCGGGGTCTAACCTGAAACCCCAGTTGGAAGGGTGTTAATACCATGCCATGGGTAATAATGATGGTTGTTTTGATCCACTAAACTGATATAAGTTCCAACGGACTAAGGGGTTCAAGCCTGAATGGATAGGTGACATCTGCGAGATAGTCAAGACTAATATAAGGGGTGACTTCTCATACCCTACGCTGGCTATGTAGTTTTAGAGTATAGGGACTGATACTAACGACTTTTCCTATCTGATAGAGAAGCCGCCATCCTTACACTCGCTCGGTGGTAAATCATACTCCTAACTAAAAGACACTGAAATACTAAACTAATCAAAGTTAACCTAACTGGTAACTGACTGTTCTGATAATGCTCATAGTATGTTCTGAAGACTATTCTGTAATATAATGATCCTAGACTAAGTAAACAACTATGGATTTTGGGTATTCAATACCCCCAGGAATCAAAATAATAATAGTAAAAGGACACTAAATCTTGAAGGATAAAACATGAAGGATTTTATTTAAATCAATCACTCTTGTTGGCATTTTATCAAACACTTATAGTTCAGGGTTTAAAACAATCCTAGGAATGCCATAGAACTTATAAAAATAGCAAGAATTAAACATAATAGTACTAAATCATAGTTAAATTCAATAAACAATAATATTAAAACATGTAGAATTGAATAGTAACGATAATTTCATGGTAACATGGTATAAATAAATAGTGCATGGAGATTCATGGGTGAAATCATAATTTAAAATGTAATAACTTGAAAAGATTATAACTTGGTGATTAAAATGGGTTACTTGGGATCAATGGATGAAAGGAATCCATGGATGAATAACTAACATACCCGGGATAATGAGTTTCTTTAAGTTCTGGGTGAGTTCTTGAGGATTGGCCTTGAAATTGAGAGCTTTGGTTTTTTGTTCTTGAAAAGGGGATCTTTGATTGTGTGAGGAATTGAAACAACAATGACTACTTAGGGTGTTTAGGGGTTAAATTTTGTGTTTTAGGTTAATTAGGGTTGTGGAAAAAGACCTAAATACCCCTGAACAAATTTACAAACAGAAGCTAAAAAGTGAAGATCCCGATTTTTGGCCTTAGTGTGATGTACCATTATCATGCCAAGCCACTAGAAATGGATAACTGGGAAACGGGTCTGTGGCGCGATGCATGGAAAATAGTAGTCCTTCACTAATTGGGAACTGGAAGTTCACCGCAATTCGGTGGAATCACGGAGAGACACTGGAAACTACAAAATGCTAATTTAGCCTTTGGAACACTTCTCCAAGATCGTGGACCTCCACTAGAAATGTCCAATCATCACTTAGACTAGCTTTGCGGCACACTAAGAGTTAAAATGATTGGGTCTAACAACTAAAACTTAAATTTTGCATAACTTCTTACCCGATTATCAGATTTGGGCGAATTTTATATCGTTGGAAAGCTAATTGAATTTCCTACGCAACGGTAGTCTCTAAACTGAAAAATAATGAGTGTTTTTAATATTTTGTATATGAATACTTATATATTGGGACTTAGATTATTCTATAGAAATATGGGGTGTTATAATGTGTCCCCCTTTAGGATCATTCATCCTCGAATGAAACTAGTTTAGCTGAAGAAAATTGCTGGACTGAGCTTACATACTGAAAGTCAATATCTGATGTATAGATTACATGACTGAACTAAATTATAAATGCATGACTGACATAAACATGATGTGCAACTAAACCTGAGCATGATAGTGAGAAATCTTATGAAGATTAGTACCTTATACTGAATCTGGATTCACGAAGAAAATATGAGGGTACTTGGTCTGCTTATCTTCCTCTACTTCCTATGTCCCTCAATGGATTGATTTCGCCTAAGAACCTTGACTAGTGGAACTTCTTTATTCCTTAGTCTATGAACTTGATGATCAAGAATTTCGACTGAGACTTTGTCAAAGTAAAGACTGTTCAGAATATCTACACTTTATAAGGGAAAAACTACCGCTGGATCACCAATACACATTTCAACAATGATACATGGAACACTAGGTGTACTGAGGATAAATCTAAAGGCAACTCAAGCTTATAAGTTATATTTCAAAAATGACTGAGAATTCTTAAAGGACCGACATATTGAGGAATGAGTTTCCCTTTCTTGCCGAATCTCTTCACTCCTTTCATGGGAGAGATTCTTAAGTACACAAGATCACTGACCTCAAACTTGAGGTCCTTTCTCCTCACATCTGGATACAATTTCTATTGGCTCTGGGAAGCCCTAAGCCTTTCTCTGATCAACTGAACCTTATCTAATGCATCAAATACGAAGTCAGGCCCTACTACTGTGGCCTCACCTACTTCAAACCAACCAATTGGATATCTACATCTCCTACCATAGAGAGCCTCAAATGGAGCCATACAGATACTGGAATGATAACTGTAATTGTATACAAATTCAATCAAACTCAAATGGCCATCCCAACTACCTTCAAAATCAACAATGCAAGCTCTAAGTATATCTTCTAGAGTGTAAATATTCCTTTTTACTTGACCATCTATTTGAGGGTAAAAAGCTATATTGAGGTGGACTTGGGTACTAAGACCCTTTTGGAATACCTTCCAGAAGTGAGAGGTAAAATGGGTACCTCTATCAGAGATGATAGACACTGGGACTCTGTATAGCATGACCAACTCCCTGATATAGAGTTTGGTGTAGTCCTCGACTAACTAAGAGGTAAGGACTAGTAAGACTTGGGCTGATTTGGTCATCCTATCTACGATAAACCAAATAGAATCATGTTGATGACTAGTACGCAACAACCTATCATAAAATCCTTGTTCACTTCCTCCCACTTCCAAATAGGAATACTGAACTCCTGTATGGACCCACTAGGTTTTTGATGCTCAATCTTAACTTGCTGGTGTGTAGAGCCCTCAGCTATAAACTTTGCAATATCTCTCTTCATCCCACTCCTCCAATAAATTTGCCATAAATAGAGGTATATCTTAGTGGCCCCTGTATGAATAGAGTAACACACACCATGCACTTCTGGAAGAATTTATTACTTCAAATTATCTAAACCAGGCACACATAATTTACCCTGACAAAGCCAAACCCCATATCCCCCTTAGGAGAAAACCTCTACTTTCTGGTCTCTGACTGATTGTTTTAACTTTACTAGGCTGAGATATCTATCCTATTTTTCCTTTGCCTCAGAAACTAGAAATAATTCAATGTTACACTACACCCACACACTACACTCTACTGATTCGACTAAGAGGATACCTAGTCAGGCAAGCTGATGAACTTCTTGAGCAAACTTCTTATTACCATCCTCAACATGAGGCACTGCCCATAGACAATCTACTGAGAGTATCAGTCACTATATTGGCCATGCCTGGATGATACAGAACACTCATACCGTAATCCTTCAATAACTGGTTTAAGTTGTCTTAAGTTATAGGCTATAACCTTACCTCTCTGCATGAGGACACAACCTAAGCGTACCATAGATGCATCAAAGTACACAACAAAACCATCTGAACCATCAGGTAGAGTCAAGACTGGGGTTGAGGTAATCGAGTCTTCAACTCCTGAAAACTTTTCTCGCATGATTTTGAATACTGAAACTTTAATTTCTTCTAATTCAATCTAGACATAGGGTATGCAATATAAGAAACCCTTCAATAAATCGACGATAATAGCCAGCTAAACCCAAGAAATTCCTGATATCTGATAGAGAGATGGGTCTAGGCCAGTTTCTCACTGCTTTGGTATTTTTAGGATCAACTCTAATGATATCACCAAAAATAATATAGCCAAGAAAAGATAATGACCTTAGCTAGAATTCATACTTACTATATTTAGCGAACAATTGGTGAGCTCTAAGAGTCTGTAACACTATTCTAAGATGGTTTGCATGATTATTTTCACTATGAGAGTAAATAAGAATATCATTAATGAAGGTGTTGTTTGAACACTCGGTTTATCAGGTCTATGAAGACTACTAGGGAATTCATAATACCAAAGGACATAACTAGAAATACAAAGTAACCATACCAGGTTTGGGAAGCTATTTTTAGAATGTCACATTCCCTAACCCTGAGCTGATGATAGCCTGATCTGAGGTCTATCTTTAAAAAATAGCTGGCACACTAAAGCTGATCAAACAAGCCATCAATTCTAAGAAGTGGATATTTATTCTTAATTGTGACTTTGTTCAGCTGACGGTAGTGTGTACATATTCTGAGAGAATCATCTTTCTTATGCACGAATAGAACAGGTGTGCCCTACGGGGAGATACTAGGTCTGATGAATACCATATGTAGGTGATCCTTTAACTATTCTTTTAACTCCTTTAGTTCTACTGGTGCCATTTTATATGGCAGAATAGATATGGGCTAAGTATCTGGAAAAAGGTCTATTCTGAAGTCGATTTCCCTTTTGGGAGGAACTCCAAGAAGATCGTTAAGAAATACATTTGAGAATTCATTTACTACTGGAACTGACTCAAGAGTTGAAGTTTCTGATTTAGAGTCTTTGACTCGCATAAGATGGTAAATAAACCCCTTCAATATTATCTTTCTCACTCTAAGGTACTAAATCAACTGAACCCTAAGAGCTATGGCACTACCCCTCCATTCAAGGACTAGTTCATTTGGGAACTGAAAATAAACTATTCTATTTCTACAATAACCTGAGGCATAGAATGAGTGGAGCCAATCCTTGCCGAGAATGACATCAAAATCCATCATATCTAACTCCACGAGATCAACTGAGGTAACTTTTTGAGATATTATGACCAGATAGTTCCTATATACCTGTCTACCTAAAATGGAAATGTCTGCTGAGGTAGACACTGGAAAGGGCTTTGCTAGAGTTTTGGGACTGACTCCAAAGTTGACGGCTATATATGGAGTTACAAAAGAAAGAGAAGCTCCAGGGTATAGTAAAGCATAAGCATGTAAGTGAAAGACCTTCAATGTACCAATAACTATGTTTGGAGAATTTTCCTGATCTTGGTGGGACTAAAGAGCATATAATCTATTCGGACAATGACAACTGGTAGCACTAGAAGCAGCACCCTGCTGAGTCGGGCGATGGGATAGAATTGACGAGTGATGGGACTAGCCCTGTTGGTGCACATCCCTACCTTTTTGAGCAACTACTCAACACTCCCAAATCCAATGGCCTAGCTTTCCACACCCGAAGCACACATCACTACCCGCTCTACACTCACCCTAATGGTGTCAGCTATATTTCTAACATAGAGGATTTGTATGAGCACTACTAACACTGACCTAGGACATAGAGCCTGGTGCCCTATCCCTATGGTTATTTTTGAATTTGGGTACTGGGGCACTGGCTGAAAAGGGTGCTAAGGCTGTAGACCTCTAAAAAAACTGAGGACAATTACCACCTTCTAACTTTAGCTGATTGAAATTAAAACTACCCATCCTAACTCTTTGGTTTCCTCTTCCCCCCTCCTTAATATTTTGCTCCTCTATTTGTTGAGCATGGACCATTAGACTAGACAAGTCCATATCACTAATAAGAATTGTGGTCCTACACTCCTTTACCATACTATCAGATATGTAAGACATAAACTTACTCATCTTGGACCTGTTATTAGCTACCACATGAGGAGCATACCAAGCTAACTGAGTAAATAAGAGCGAATACTCCCTCACACTTATGTTACCCTACCTCAAGTTAATGAACTCTAACACTTCAGCCTCTCCCAACTCCAATGGGAAGAATCTATCTAAGAAAGTTGTGGCAAACTCTTCCTACTCTACAGGCCCTACATTAACATCCCTATCTACCTTTCATTGCTTAAACCAAGTATGGGATACATCCTGCAACTGATATGCAACAAACTTATCACTCTGACTAGGTGTCACCCCCATAGTATCCATTATCTTTTGCACCATACCTAAGAATTCCTATGGATCCTTTTTAGACTTGGATTCCATGAAAGAATGAGGATTTATCAGGCTGAAATCCCAAATTCTAGTTGCAGTAGTATTGACCACTGGGTTGGATGGAACAATAGCTGGCCAATCATTTTGTGCTGCTGTGGAATTTACCAGAGTAGTAAATACAGCCCTGAATTCTGCATCAGAGACGTGCTCGTCCAGAGGATCTTCCTGGACGGGCAGAAGGGCTAGCTAATTTCCTGTTCTTCTTCCATTCTTCTTGGGAGGCATATTCTGTAAATGGAAGGAAGAAATCGATTAGACAAGTAGTTTAACTTGAGCTCTTACTCACTCATACGACATGAATACTAAAAGAAGGGAGACTTTTTCCTAAATACCTTGTAGCCACTTGTCCATAAGTGTGGTACGCTACACATCCATGCACAATACTCTACTCGATGCGACTTTTAGACTTTCTAGGACACTTTAAAACCTTAGGCTCTGATACCAAGTTTGTAATAATCCGAGAGTACATCCTTGGCGTCACACGGTGCTTACAGTCCCGAGGGACCACAAGCTAACCCATAAACTGGTACCTATTTTGACCACTGAATAATATTATCATAATTGCGGAAAACATTTGATATTGCCATAAGGTTTTATCACCGAATCAATACGGAAATATGAATCTATATAAAATTTGACTGAATCTGATTAAATACAGATAAGCTGACATGTCAACTGAAAATTTGAATACAAGATAACTGACTCTAATGTCTGAAAAGTCTCTAAAACTGACTGACAGAATATAAGTTGATGGGACAGGCCCCCCAACTAACTCTTCTAACTACTAAAAATAGAGATATGAAGTAAAATAGTCTATCCTCGAATGATGAGGACTCCCCATTACTACTGTACTACTTATAGCCTGAGGAGTGAGGTGTAAGCGCGGTTTGGGAACTGAGTGCCAGC
Source organism: Capsicum annuum (assembly GCF_002878395.1). Taxonomy (NCBI): domain Eukaryota; kingdom Viridiplantae; phylum Streptophyta; class Magnoliopsida; order Solanales; family Solanaceae; genus Capsicum; species Capsicum annuum. Next base: position 104,519,142 of record NC_061116.1, on the reverse strand, counting down.
ACCTATGATATAAAAAAGGTATACGATCAGTACTTCAAATGTACTAGTATGCTAAATGTGGTAGGCTGATATGCATGGTTTCATGAATAAAACTAATAATTAACTGAATATGCATGTAAAACATAGAGTACTGAGTAGAGAACATGGAATCTATAGATACTGAAAATATGGAGAATTTGTAAATATTGAGTATACATGATAGTCTGTCAATACAAAAGATACGTGAAAATCTATAGACACTGGGGATGCATTACCAAGCATATCACATGGACTGAGTAAAATCTGTAAACTAAAATACCAAAAAATACTGATATCTGTATGCTTTGGTCAAGCAACTCTAAGACTGGATAACTGAATTGAGACTGTAACTAAGACTATATCTGAGACTGTGGGAGGCATCATCTAATCAACATTCCCTAATTTGAGCTAATCGTGGTCCAACTTGTAACCCCAGTTGGAAAGGTGTTATTAATGTAGCAAAGGTACTAACTATGTCCGTGTGGATCCACTAAACTGATATAATGTCCAAAGGACTAAGGGTGTCAAGCTTGAACAGACAGGTGACCCCTGTGAGATAGTCAAGCCAAATTTGACGGGCGACTTCTCATACCCTACGCTGGCTATGTATTTTTGGAGTATAAGGACTGTTACTAATGACTCTACCTATAAGACGGGGAAGCTGCCATCCCTACACTCGCTCGGTGATAAATCCTACTCCCAATTGAAAACTCTGAAGTACTAGACTATTCTAAGTTCACCTGACTGGTAACTGACTATTTTGATAATGCTCATAGTATATTCTGAAGACTATTCTGTAATGTACTGATACTAGACTAAGTCAACAACTATGAATTTCAGGTATTCAATACCCCTAAGACTCAAATCACTAATAGTAAAATGACACTAAAGCTTGAAGGACAAAACATGAAGGATTTTATTTAAATCAATCACTCTTGTAGGCATTTTATCAAACACTTGTTGTTCCAGGTTTAAAACAATCATAGGAATGCCATGAAACTTATAAAAATAGCATGAATTCAACATAATAGTACTAAATCATAGTTTAATTCAATAAATAATAATATTAAAACATGGAGAATTTAATAGTAACGATAATTTCATGGTAACATCGTATAAATCAATAGCTCATCAAGATTCATGGATGAAATCATAATTAAAACCATAATAACTTGAAAAGTAACTTGGTGATTAAAATGGGTTACTTGGGCTCCATGGATGAACATCTAACATATCTGGGCTAATTAATTTCTTGAAGTTCTAGTTGACTTCTTGGGGATTGGACTTGAATTTGAGAGCTAGGGTTTCTTGTTCTTGGAAAGGGGATCTTTGTTTTGTGAGTAATTGAAATAAAAATGACTACATAGGGTGTTTAGGAGTTAAACTTCATGTTTTAGGTTAATTAGAGCAGTGGAAAAAGACCCAAATATCCGTGAACAAATTTAAAAATGGAAGCTAAAAATTGAAGATCTCGATTTTTGGCCTTGGCACGCCAAGCCACTAGAAATGGACAACTGGAAAATGTGTTTGTGGTGCAACGTGGGAAAAATTGTGGTCCTTCACTGATTTGGACCTGGAAGTTCATCACAACGCGGTGGAATCGCGGAGAGACACTGGAAACTGCAAAATTCTAATTTGGCCATTGGCGCGACGCACCAAGATCACACACCTCCATTAGAAATTGCCAATCGTCACTTAAAATAGCTCCGCGACGTGCTAAGGGTTAAAATTACGGGGTCTAATGACTAAAAATTATAATTTCCATAACTTATTACCCGGTCATCGGATTTGGGCAAATTTTATATCGTTAGAAAACTAATTCAATTTCCTACATAATGGCAGGCTCTAAACAGAAAAATAATGAGTGTTTCAAAAATTTTGTATACGAATACTCATGTATTGGGACTTAGATTATGCTAGAGAAATATGGGGTGTTACAAACATATGAGATAATCTTTCCTTAGGCACTAGGGAACTACCTTCCTATTTGATTACTGGCTCATTTGGGAAATGGAAACTGACCTTTCGAGTCTGACAATCAACGGACGCATATCATGAATGAAACCAATCCATCTCTTTTATCACATTGAAGTCTGAGAAGTCCAACTCTACTATATCCACCAAGGTCTCTCTACCATAAACCGACATCACACAACCCCTATAGACCCTTCTAGAGAATACAGAGTCTCCCACTGAGGTGGACACAAAAAAAGGATATGGAATATTCTCCGGATTAAAGGAAATATGAATAGCCACATAAGGAGTCACATAAGAGATAGTAGACCTCGGATCAAATAGGCAATACATATCATGAGAAAAGAGTTTAAGCATACTATTAACAATATCGGGTGATGCCTCTTAATTCTACTGAGTGGGAAGAACATACAAATAGTTTCGTTCAGTGTCGGAGCCCAAAACAGAAGTAGCACCTTTTGGTGCTGAAGCATATGAAGTAACAACAGAGATCTTATTCACCCAAGAAGCAACCTTAGAAGGACAATCCCTCTACAGATGACCAGCCTGGCAACATTAAAAACACTTATTCCTTCTTTCTTAGCAAAAACCATGATATACCTAACCATAAAATCTACAAGGAGTATATAATGGAGCTGACTGAGCCCTACTACCCTTTGACTTGGCCCTTAGTGATCGGAACCCTCTATCATATTGAGAACGATGGTCACCCGATGTCTTTGGATAAGGAGTACTAGCAGCAGAGTAGGAACTATAGTGGCCCCATATGTTCTTAGAACACTTCCCTTAGTCTCTACTACTTTGCTGCTGACCTCTACCATAATTTGAATAGCGAAGCATCTTACTCTGCTTTTTACTCATGTCTGCTTGCTTTTTCTTTCTTCCTTTATTTTTTGAATATACACCATAAGTGTAGAGATATTTATATCATTGTTCAACAAGGCAACGTTTCTTTCAAAGATCAACTCACGGGACAGCCCAGAAGTAAATTTCCTCAGCCTAGCCCTCTTGCTAGGAACTAATTTAGAAGCTTAATGAGACAACTGATGACACTTTAAGGCATACTCCTTAAGGGACATCCTGCTTTGCTTTAAGTTCATAAACTCCTAGGCCTTCACCTCTCTCAACTCTTGAGGGAAGAAATGGTCAAGGAAAGCATTAGAAAAATTATCCCACAAAATGGACTCAACATCATTACCCCTAGATTGGTCCCACTCATTCCATTGGTATGCTACATCCTTCAACTGATAAGCTGCAAACTCTACACCCTCCACATTGGTAGCACGCATCACACGAAAGATTTTTTCATCTCATTAATAAAGTTTTGACGATCTTTCTCAACTTTATAACCCATGAAACTAGAAGGGATCAACCTCATAAATTGGCCAACCCTAGTGGCCTCAAAGTATGGAGCAATTGAAGTAACTCGCTTAGTGAGGGAGGCCACAAACTGGGTACGTAAATGAATCGATTGGAAAAAATCAGAATTAGATATATTAGCTCGAGAAGCCTAAGGAGGGATAGGAAGAACTAGTAGGGCTCTATTAGGACAATCAAAAGCAGTGACCCTAGATCGGGGCTAAACTCCTAGAGTAGGATGAGCTAGATCCACACTGTCCTCAGATAGGACAAAAGAGCTTCCACAATTATCATATCTTCTTGGAAACATTATCTAAAATGAGAACAAACGGGGATTAGGGGGATTTAAGACCTTATACTCTATGCCTTGAAATAGAATAACATAAAAGAAAATATTCCAAAATGTTTTGTAGCGTCTTCCTTAAAAGTGTGGTGTGCTACACACCCATAAACTAGACTCTACTCGACACTACTTTGTTAGACACCCAATGATACCAAACCTAGGCTCTGGTACCATCTTTATCGTGACCTAAACCAGGGCTAGGTTGTGATGGGTATTACAAGTCCCACATCGACCGAAGACCACTCCCTTTATCTAACCAAACCAAACACCACACACCCTTTTGTCGGATGAATTCTGAATATATAATAAGATAACATGAAATAATCTTAAGGAAATTCAAAACAATTCCATAAACAACAATCGATGACTGGTCAAAAAATCGACAGACACTGCCTAATATCCACTCAATTACAAAAAAAACTTCTAAACGAAGAGCCAAAATTAAATATCAATAAAGTGTTGGGTCATACCCCAGACTATAGCCAAAAATAAGTCTAAATAGTGTGAGACATAAGAGACGAAAATATGATATATAGACTTTCGATGTATGGAAGATCACCACTTCAATGTCAACTCACGAGCTGATCTAGAATCCTAATCACTAAGTAGGAAAAGAAGAAGTATGACCAATTCCTGCATTTTGTAAGTATACAACGTCTAAAGATGGTTAGCAGGCCAAATGGCAGCATTTAAGTCAGGGATAAGGATACCATAGTGTCATAATCAACAGTTTCCATCCATTGTACCAAAATCAAATGCATATACATAGATATATCATATCCAAGATAGAGAACAAGGCTTAATATGCATTTTAAAACTTTAACCTGGATTGTGTAGATCATATTATAATATGTACCTACGGGCTATATGGTCCCCAACTCTCACCCCCTAGTCGGGCCCCGTATGTGTAGCCACACAAATTGGAGAATAATCTCACATATAAGAATGAGGGACTCGAACATCCTAATCATGTACTAAGGTAAATGAAGCACTTGATCATGTGATGATTTATGGGGGACTCAAACCTCCCTAATCATAAAATAATAATGAGGGGGACTCAAACCTCCCTGGTCACTTTTCCCTCCACGTCAGCAAGTGTGGTTCCCAGTATCGGTCATTTAGACCTCTACTTTCACGACTCAGTTACATAACCCCCATTAAATCCCAATTAAAACATGTATCACACAATCCCATCCGTTGAACCATAATACATCGCTTGGGGAAATTCACACCCCTTGGCTTAATTTTACAAATTGCCATATTTCTCATAATTATAAACGTATTTCACATTATGGGGTCGGGGTCATCATCACTGCAAAATTCTAAAGTTTAGTAGAAAACCACAATTTTCTACTTCATTCACCATACTAATGCACCCATAAGTTCAAAAGCATAATTAAAGCATGAAAATAAGTTGTAAACCATGGGAAAACATTGTTTAACAACAAAAATTTAAAACCCTCAGCCCTTGTTTAAAACTAACATGACTATCTCATGAACAACACTTCAAAATATATGTTGTTAATAATTTAACAATGAGGGAAGAGTAACATTCCTTAAGCACCAAGAAATATTGAGAGAACTCGACTTTTGAGCCCTTAGATGACCAACTTGATCAAACCCTAGATTGACTTGCTTATGGTAATTTAGAGATCCATTTGGAGTTTTTGAGAAGTTACTTATATTGAGTGCTAATGACACCCTAAAGAGGTTATAAGACATGGGTTTTAATTTAGTATAAGAGGAAATGTCTAAAATGCCTTTAAATTAGAAGTTTAAAAAGTACCGCCATTAACTATGGGTCAACCTTTAACTTGTAGACATTCCTTACGACTCATCTTTATGAGTCATAATCAAGACTGTCTCTAGGACCCCCACACACTGTTGACCTTATTCCTCGGCTAGTACAACTCATAATGAGATCCTATGACTCATAGGGTCCAATTGTAGCCAACACACAACCTAATTGGGTAAACACTAAACATTCTACGATTTGAACCCAACGACTCCTAAAAAGTCCTTATGGCTCATAGTGAGCAACTCGTACTTAGAGAAGAACTTAACTACTTAATTTCTAATTTGATTACGATTGGGCCTATAAGAACCATCAAGACCTCCAATGACTCATACCCCCAAGTCGTACTCAGGATAGTAACTCAAGCACTATTTACTGGACACCTTACGATTAGGTCCACCTGACCCATCAAGACACATTACGACTCGTTAGATGAGTCTTTGCCAAGGTAGAAAGCTCAAAATTCAAACAATTTTTCAAGGACCAAAAATTTGTGGCATTATAGACTATGTTTGTGGGTTATACTTAAAGAAAATATAATCACCAACACCAAATCTCAAGGCACGAAGTCTACAATCTGCGTAGCAGTTCTTCCTACTCTGGGCTGCATGAAGCCTATCATAAATAATCTAGACTTTATCTTAGGACTGACGATGCAAGTTCTTACCTTGAGATCTAGTGGTAGCAAACATTAGAAAAAGTCTTAGGTTTTACATGTTTGACCAAAGAGGTTAAAACTTGGGAAAGAGTTTAACATAAAAATTTAGAGTTTCTAACCTCCATCTAATGAGTAATTCTATACCAAGATTAACCAACTTGAAGCTAAAATTAAGCTTGTTATTATATCTATTTATGTTCAAAAGAATTAAAGGGAAAATTGCCTAGTTGGGTTGGAAAATGTACAGGTTTGAATATTTGAGCCTGATTGCTTGAAATTTACTTGTGTAAATATCAATTCACTATTGACTTTGACCTGAAAGTAATTAAAAGCCACGTTGAACACAATCCTAGTTTATTTATCTATTGACCATTAATAATTAAATTTAGTGCTAGTTACTTTAAAAAAGCTGAATCTTTATTCAAAATCATTTATAAACCCCTCACATTTCATGGAAATCATCGACTAATAGTAACTTTAACAACATACGACTTAGTAATCACCAAATACCAAATAATGATGATTTGGTTGATGATGTTGATGCACAACATAATGACAATCTTACTACAACCAACCAATATCAACAAAAAAGTGGTATAGGGCGAGGAAACCCGATTGTGCACTTTGACCTTAAACATGAATATTAGGCTGATTTAGAGGAGGTTGGTGCATTTGAAACCATTATCCTACCATCACTAGATTTTGGAACAAAATTTAATATCACTATGATAATTTAGTTGTTGAACCTCAGAGGTTTATTTGAAGAGAAGGCTGGTGATGATCCTAATATGTACTTGATGAATTTCATACACATTTATAAGTCCTTTGATTTTCTAGGAGCTATTCATAATGCTATCTAGTTGAGGTTGTTCCATTGTCTCTATCTAGGGAGGAAACAATGTAGTTGACTAAGCTAGGAACTAATTTTATAACAAACTAGAGGCACGTAAAATGACCTTTCATGGAAAGATTTTTTCCGCTTCCAAGATGTTAGAATTGAAGGATGGAATTAGTAACTTTAGCTGACAACATAATCAGGCACTAAAGGACCAAGATGACTTAGACATGGCTCACATGAAAATTTGATAGATTTTCTAACTAAGAACTTGTTGGTAGGTTGTGTTAAGAAGGTGAAGGTTGTTGGTTTGTAGGGGAAGACATTTGAATCTTATAATAGAAAGAACACAAACTATTTGATAAACTAGATGGGAGGTTTCTGGGCCAATGAGCAAGGATAGGAAGGTCAAAACTATTAGCAGGACAACTATTATGATAAGTCTAGCTAGAATGATTGTATATAAGGGATTCTGAAAAGAAAGAACTACAAAAGTGGTTTATATATACCACTAGGAAATTCTGATTAGGCTAGAAACTCTTTAGTGAAGTTTGAAATGGAATATATGATGGCGAAGGTGTTATAGAGTATGGAATCTACTAATGCAGGAGTTAAGGAAATGAAAAGTGACTCATATTTAGTAAGTCACCTTATAGATTCACATTCGACTTCCATCAAGAAATTAAAGTACCAAATGGGTCAATTGTCTACAACGTTCAAACTTTGAAAGAGTGGTACTTTTCCTAGTGATCCTTTTAAGAATTCTAGGAATGAAGGAAGTTGCATGACTATCAGTACTAGGAGCGGTAAAGTATTTATTGAACCCTATTGGATAGGTAAAAATCATGTGGATGATGTAAACATTGACTATGAAATGGTGGATAAGGATATAAATGTTGATGCAATTTTGACCGAGTGTGAGAAGCAGGAAATTGTTATTGATAAGAAGGTAGACACAAACGAGAATGTTGTGATCATGAAGCACTGCAAAGAGGTTTTGTATCCTTTAACTCAAATTCCAAGACCTCCCCCCATTCCCGCTGTCACCACTCAATTTGTTAGGTCATGATGGTGCCTACTATAACCCCCTAGTAGGCAAGCCCAAACCCATTGTCTGAGATGGCTAGTAACAGATTACCAAATATACAAATAAAATAATTGTGTAATAGATGAAATAAAGAGACAATTACGTAATATAACCCCAAAACATGGTGGTATCATTAACGAGCTTCCAATATAACAAGAGTACAAGAGTGAAAAACAAATAAATATACTGATACAACTTATGTCCGAATACAACTTAGAGACAAGTCTAGATCATGCAGACTATCTTAGAAAGTTCTTAACCACTTCGGTAATTGGGATTCATATCCTAGAACACCATTATAGACCCTCAGAGCCCATTAATTATTCACCAAATTTAGTAAATGCAAATTTTGGCTAAGTTTAGTAGCTTTACTTTGTCATATCATTTCCAGTGATGGCATTAGAGTTGATCCTCAAAAGACCGAAGTAGTGAAAAACTGGCCCAGAACTATTTTTTTGTTAGATATAAGGAGTTTCTTATGTTTGGCTGGCTATTATCGATGGTTTTTTAAGAATTTTCATCTATTGCATTCCCCATGTCCAAATTGCTTTGAAGAAAGTCAAGTTCTGGAGGTAGAATTCTTATGAGAAGAGTTTTTAGGAGTTGAAGACTCGACTTACTACAACCCTAGCTTTGACTTTGTCCGACGATTCAAATGGATTTGTTGTGTATTGTGATGCTTCCAGAGTTGGTTTGGTGTGTATTTTGATGTAGAAGGGTAAGGTTGTTGTCCATGCCCCTAGACAGCTTAAGCCCCATGTAAAGAATTATCCCACCTATGATTTTGAGTTAGCAGCTATTATATTTAACTTAAAGATATAGAGGCACTATTTGTATGGGGTACATATTGATGTATTCACAGAACACAAAATCCTGCAGTATGTATTCTCTCAGAAAGACTTAAACTTGCATAAAAGAAGGTGGTTAGAGTTTTTGAAGGACATGTGTGTTCTGTATCACCATGGCAAGGCCAATGTAGTGGCAGATGCCCTTAGTTTAGGAAGTTTATTAGCTTGCCTAACTAGGTGTCCGATTGGTTGATTCAGCTGAGGCTAGTGTTTAAGTATAGAATAGTTTGGAGTCGTCTTTGGTTTCCAAAGTAACACAAAAGCGGGACAGAGATCCTAATTTTGTTAAGTTGAAAGATTTAGTCAGAAACCAGAAGGTAGTTGTTTTCTCCCAAGGGGGAAATGGTGTGTTACGTTGTCAGGGTAGGTTATGTGTTCCATGTGTGGATGGTTTAAGATAGTGGATTCTTATAGAAGCACATGGTGTATGTAACTCAATTCACCTACGGGCCACTAAGATGTACTTTGACTTACGACAAGTCTATTGGTGGAGTAGGATAAAGAGAGACATTGCAGAGTTTATAGCTAAGTTCTCTACATATTAATAGGTTAAGATTGAGCATCAAAAGCCTAGTGGGTCTATGCAGGAGTTTAATATTCCCACTTGGAAGTGGGAGAAAGTGAACATGTATTTCGTAATAGGTTTACCTCATACTCATTATCAACATAATTTTATTTGAGTCATTGTGGACAGGATGGCCAAATCAACCTATTTTTTGCCAGTTCATACTTCCTATTCAGCCGAGGATTATGCCAAGATCTATGTTAGAGAGTTGGCAAGGTTTCACGGTGTCCTATAGTCCATCATTTCAAATAGAGGTACGCAGTTCACCTCTAATTTTTGGAAAACCTTCCAAAAGGGTCTTGGTACCTAACTTTACCTTAGTACAACCTTTCACCCTCAAACAGATAGTAAAGCGTACAAGGCTATTCAGACTTTAGAAGATATGTTGAGAGTATGTGTTGTTGACTTTAAGGGCAGTTGGGATGACCACTTACCTTTGATTGAGTTTCGATATAAAAACAGCTATTATTCCATTATTTAGATGGCTCTATTTAAGGTTTTTATGAGAGAACATGTATATCTCCCATTGGTTAGTTTAAAGTAGGTAAAGCCACAATAGTAGGGTCTGACTTGGTGTTTGATGCTTTAGAAAAAGTGCAGCTAATTAGAGAGAGGCTTAAGACAGCTCAGAACTGATATAAATCATATGTAGATGCAAGAAGAAAATATCTTGAGTTTGAGATTGGCAACTTTTTGTATTTGAAAATATCTACCATGAAGGGAGTGAAGAGATTTTGCAGGAACGGGAAGCTTAGTCCCCGGTATGTTAGCCCTTATAGGATTCTTGGTCATTTTTGTAAGGTAGCTTATGATCTTGAGTTGCCTGCAGACTTAGAATCACTGCACCCAGTGTTTCATGTCTCCTTGCTAAAGAAGTGCATTAGTGACCCATCAGTTGTAGTCCCTATAGAGAGTGTAGATGTTCAGAATAGTCTCTCTTATGAGGAAGTCCCAATCAAAATCCTTGATCATTAGATTCGCATACTAAGAAACAAGTTAGTTCCTTAGGTCAAAGTTCTTTGGCAGAATTAGTTCGTTGAGGGAGCTACTATGGTAGCAGAAATAGATAAGTGAACCAAGTATCCTCACCACTTCTCCGAAAACTTAGTCTCAGCCTAACATAATAGTCTTGCTTAGATTTACTCTATTCCAAGCTTAGTTACAGATGCATAATATTTTCATATCACTCATGCATTCATGAAATACTTCAGTCATGTGTCATGTCTCCAGAATTCAGTCATGATTTAGTTATGCATTTCATTGTAGTATAGTTCCTTAGTTTCTCTCAGTTCAGTCAGTCTCATTTGAGGATAACTATTCCCAAGGGGGAGATATTGTAACAACCCACAAAATTCTAGTCATTTTAGTCCTATATCTAAAAGGGGTTCCAAACTTGGAAACATTCAGCTAAGTGTTAAGACTTAGAAGATTTATTAGCCTTCAAAATTGGATGATCTTATTTTTTATCTTTCCCTTGTCTTAACTGTAAAATTGCCTTTACTATCTGATCTTTATCTATATTTCCTTCATATTTCTACTTGTGTGCTTATTTTAGTTGCCGACTTCTACCTTTTTACTATGTCAAAGGAATTGAAAATCCTAACATTAGTAAGGAGAGCTATGAACAAAGAGGAGTCAACTACGAGCAAGGGAGAGCCAACTATGAGCAAAGAGAGCCACACTAATAGGAAGTCAATGGATATTTATTATTTGTCATTATCAAAAGGAAGAGATTGCTAGCCTCCTATAATTACCTAATACATTTTAATAATAACAACCTAAATAAATAAACATGTAGGACCAACTTTGGAGGAGAAGACATTCACATAAGATGCCATCAATGAGGATCTTGTACAAAGATTAGAAAGAACAAAATAAAAGATTCACCTAACTTGGAGGAGATTAAAATATGATATCTCAAAATACACACAAGGAGAAATTAATGTAGATTTTGGGCCAAGTTTAGAAGGGCAATCAAAGATTTTGATAACCAGTGATTGAAAACTGAAAGGGCCAAATCAGTACTAAAAAAGATCCCAAGAAGACCATGAAAGGAAGGAGATCGTATTCCCTAGATGGATATATTTGATATGGATGTGTATGAATGCAACCCAATAGTAAAGAATAGGAAAAACATGTTCCACACATAGGCATATTAATATGTACGTGCTAATAGTAATATCATGGTTTGAAGGAAACCCTGTCAACACAAAGGGACGAGAATAGGAACCACATTGGTGATCTGAACTGGTATAAAATTCTTTTTCTTCCTTTATACTTTATTTTTTCCTTTAATTTATCTCAAGTTTATTGCTTATACTAACCTACAGGGGAGTCGCATGAAAAGATTGATCAGTTGACTCAAAAACAATTTCAATTCACCCCTCTCTTGAATTTTACTAAACAACATTAATAACAAAGAGATAGAGGGAGATAACAACCTATTGTGCACTTTAACCTTGATGATAAAGATGACACTGATTTAGATAGGGTTGATGCTACTAGAGCGATTATCCTACCATATTTAGCTCCTGAAATAAAACTTAATATCACTAGTGTTATGTAATGACCCTCCAGATTATTTCCTTGATTTATCCACATTTTCAGCATTTTGAGCCCTCCCACAACTACTACGGTCATTTATGAGTTGTCGGATCTATTGGTTTGGTTTTAGACAATTCTTTTAAGCTTAAGGATCATTTTTTTTATTTTGGAGCTTTCACAATTTAGTAATTGGTCTCGGAAAAAAACCTAGTAATTGACTTTAGATGAGAATTCCGACAACGTCATCAGCTCCAGAACATTGATTTTATGCTAGGGGGACCCTTTGTTAAGGTCACAAGGCTCTCGATCTCATTTTGGGCTATTTAGTGGATTCTATGAAAATGGAACTATAGGTGTGGGCCCTAAATTTGTCAAAAGTATCTTGGATTATAGTTTTGGTAGTTCCATTGTGTCCATATTGTCGAATTTGGTATGGTATCATAGTTCATTTGCAGACATGGAGTTTTGATTTAATCTCAAACACTAATTCAGAGTCCCTTTACACTTACCAAAATATGGTGCAACCGCTTAAGAGGACCTTTGGTCTCTTAAGCAATAGTTGCTTTTGTCAACCTTATCCATTTAAGCGGCCTTGGCAATTTGGATGATTTCTCTTTAGGGGTCAACAACTTAAGCAAACCTCTCTTTAGTACAAAGTACACCACTTTAGTAGTGCCCGCATTCCATGGCCTGACCACTTTAGTAGGCTTGTGCCGCTTAAGCCGACAAGTAACCACTTTAGTGGCATATAAGGATTTTTAAATCCTCTTTTCTTGATCTGATTTTCCAATACTTTCTCCACTATTTTCAACTATTTTGGAAGCTTGAAGAGAGGGAAAGAGTGAGGAATTATCCATTGAAGCCATTGTAAGTTAGCTAACACTACTTGATGATTTCCCATTGTTTTACCTATCAATTTTCATCCCATTTCATTTAAATTTTTAAAAAGTAGGTCATTAAATCCTTAGACCTTAGGGGATGATTTGGGCCCAAATTTAAGCACCATTTGTGATCAACTTTTGAGCACACATTCCTTGTCCTTTGAGGAAGCTCGTGATGCATTCAATTTTGGATTCCATTTATGGGCCTCACGGGCCTATTCTTAACCTGAATTCTAACCCATCCTATTTTATAGCAATACGGGTCTTATATTACTCCTTATGATGTGTAGATGACTATTTTAATAGCATGGCTACATTGTTAGATCATGAAGGAAAGGTGGGTGATTTATGGATGACTCAAGACTTGGGGTTCGACATCGAGGTACGCTTCAATCTACTCTTCTTCATAAGATAGTGTATGGTGTAAACTACATGCTAGGTAAGGATGATAGGTTATGATTATGGTAGAATATCATGACTTAGCCTTATTTAGGATTTTAGGGATAGAAGTGAGACTGACCGTGAAAATGAAACACTTGTCAAGGCAATAGAATCCTATCAATAAAGAATATAAGCATTTGAACCATAGTTGATGCTGAGTATCCCTTTAGTATAGGGTTTATTATTTGACTTAGTGGATTTGATCATAGCTTCCCTGAATTATTTTGTTACCTTTATGAGAGTTATATAATGGTCTCTAGGCCGTGGTAACGAGACCAGTTGGACTCCAGGTTTGTATTCTTTTGATGTTGTTGATTGCAAGCAAAGATTTTTGTACATTCATGCCCAATTAGTGGTATGATTCTAACTAAAATCATGATTTTACAATTGTTTCTAAAAAGGGATTATCCTACTTTCAACTTTTAAAATATATTCTTTTATAATAGGAATCATGCTATCTTAATGGATGATTTACGAGCTTTTGGAACTAAAAATGTTGTTTTTGAAACTAGATCGATATTGATTACTATTCATAGTTTATCCACTCTTTTATTTCACGATCCAAAAATAAAGGCTCATGATGGAACTTGTCGTGGTAAGCCTTGACAAGTAATCCTATCACCAAACTGATACGTAATGAAAGGTATTACCTAAACCCAAGGCAAGACTATTAGAATAGAGTCGGACCACATATATATAGCAAAAATGAAAAACATACAGCCAAAGATGCCATACAAAATCTAAAAACCTAGTATCACAGTGTAAGAACTACTAAATACATGTAAAGTGTCAAAGGATACAATAACAGTCGAACATGAATAAAATCTATCTCTGAATATAAAATAAGACCTAGTCTAGTTAAAAAAGGTAGAGGTTAACTCCGAATGCATAGATCAACTGCTTCCTCGAATGGGATTCAAGTACTGCTTGAATCAACTGTCGTGAGGCATACTCGAACCTAGATATCCACCCAAAGAGCGCAGTATGAGTGATTATGATCCACTTGTACTCAATAGACATCATAAGAATACTTAGCATACTAAAAAATAAAGCATACAAAACACACACTAAGGGTACTTCACCTGCAATTAGAAAATGTCCCAAAAGGTAGCCCACACCATCTGCACTAAGAGTTCTACAATATTTACATATACCACATGCAAATACAACAAGGAGACACAAGTATATGGATATCACACATACAGGTATGAAGAATGGAATACAGATAGACAAATATCATATCAAGGACGACGCTACACACACAGAAAGCATAAGGTATATAGTAAAATACAATAATGATGATGAAGATATGACGCACGAGGTCATCGCAAAAATTTTGTATACACCTACTTAGTTGTACTCTCGAGGTAGGACCATGGGGGGTTCATCAACCCATATAAAATCTATATCCAATACCATATCAATATATTCTGTCCAGCACATCCATCGGTAGAGGGTTTTATAGATGTAATACTTTCTGTTAGAAAAGGCCAGTGTTTCTAGTATTTCCACAGTGGTATAAATATTTCATAAATGTATATGATATGAACATATAATGCTCACAACCAACCATAATGAGAATTTTGAGATTCAACCAATATACCAACCACGTGAGTCAAAATCCACTCAATATTCCAACCATCTAACAAATCCACATAATTCATATGTCAATATGGTAAAATACACAAAAACGTACCATTGATACCACATTAGGTTTCTTCATCAACAAGATATAACTAATATCACATACATAAGGCAAAAAATATCATAAAAAACTCCACACGGTCACATATAGCAAATAATGTCTCAAACAACTAATTATCAACAATATATGAAAACACATAGGCACAACAAGATAATCGTAGCCATTATTCATGATTAGTTTCCACACCCTTACCATGATTTTGTACCAATGTTAACTACCCAGCCCGTTGTGAAGAAAGTTAAGCCATAACCTACCTAGAATGCCGAATCCAAAGAGAATAAGCCCCTATCATCAAGCTTCACCTTAAGTATGAACCTACAAATTGGCTAACAGACACATATATAGAATCTACATATCAAAAGAAAGGTAATGATATCCATATTGCCCATTTTTTAAGCAGGGTCAAAATGCACCCCGAAAGTGGGTTTTCAAAAATGAAAGGTAAAACTAGAATTGTTGTCCTAAATCATATCTAGAGATTAAAGGAACTCATAGGAGAAAACCACAGTGAAAATGAGGTCAAATTGGTTCTTAAAAAGAAATATTGATTCGAGCCTTTTGGGTTGAAATCCCCAAATTCCACCATTAAATTTTCATTCAAACAAGATTTGAATGATAAAATCAAAGAAAAGTAGTTGAAATTAGAGTTTTGGAGCTTACCCAACCTAGAAATGGAAGAAAATGCTCAAAAACTAGATCTCCAAGCTCTAAATCTCAAAAATAGTGTAGAAAATTGAAAAATAATGGATATAAATTACACAAGTATCGCTTAAGCTATCAGCGGGTCACTTAAGAGACTATCACTTAAGCAACCAGGTGTTGCTTACATGATACTTTGCCCATCAGTGGGTGCCATATATGTGATTATATTGTCGCTTAAGAAACGGTCGCATACGAGGAACAAGAGTCATGTAAGACATATCTTAACTGCTCAGTTGGGTCGCTTAAGTGACCCAATGTCACTTAAGTGGGTGCACTAGTTGAGTGGGGCACCACCATGAGACTTGGAGAATTCTAAGTCTCCACGGACTCCTCGGGATTCATTTAAAATCCTGAGAAGGCAAATAGATGATGCTACCCTATCAAGTTTGATACTCCAAATTCAATTATAATAACAGATTTTTGAAAGGATATCATTTCACAATGTTGACCCTGAAAACTGAATCTCACAACTTCCTAAATTAAGGGTCAAAATAAGATATAAAAGCCATAAAACCACACCAACCATGCTACTAACATAAAAATGATGTTCTGATTTCTTGCCACAGTTTATTTTTTCATTCGATGAATAGATCAATAAATATCGACTAAAGTAAACTATAAGTCTTTTCAAGCCACGAAAAACCACAACTTGCGCATATCATATTAAAATGCAATTGGAACTATAGCAATCATCCCCACACCCCAAAAATACCACAATAAAACTACTATGGGGGGTAAAATAGTCAAATCATAAACCAAAAAATATGCCAGGCAAATCACTAAAAGTCATGCATTAAATCATCAACCAGTAAGGATCTAGTTTTCCCTCAAACTAATGGCAAGGGAAATACCTAAATCCAAAAAAAACCAGATAACTACTATGGATATCAGATAGACCTCCCAGGTGACGTTATTTATTAGTCGATATCTCCACTGGACCTTAACCACAGGAATAATTCGAGAATGCAATCATCTAATATCCCTAGATAAAATAGAGACTGGCTCTCTAACAAAATCCAATCGCTATTCTAATTGGAAAGAATCCTAACAAATAACATAAGACTCATTTGGAATGTAACGCCGAAGCATGGAACTTGAAACACCTATTGAACAATTGATAAATTTGGGGGTAATTCTAACACATAAGCTGCTTCCCTAATAGTTCGAAGGATCTAATAATGACAAATTTACGTAGGTCTAAGCTTGTCTCTCTACCCAAACCTCATCACACTCTTCATGGGTGAAACATGAAGAACGATATAACCACTAATAGTGAATCCAAATGAACGAAGTATATGATCCATATAACACTTCTACCTACTTTGAGCTGCTCAAATTCTATCTTGAATGACTTGAACCATCTCCAAGGACTCATGAAACAAGTCCGTACCTCAAGGTCTAGGTCTAGTATCCTAAATATCAAATCAACCAACAAGAGAGCGCTAATGCCTACCATACAAAGACTCAATAAGAATCATCTCAATACAAAAATAATAGATATTATTATATGCAAACTCCGCCATGGCTAGATGTTACTCCCACTGACCACCAAAGTCTATCACATACGCATGGAGCATATCATCAAAAATCTAAATAGTCTGCTCTGACAGACCATCAGTATGGGGAGAAAAGTTGTACTAAGATCAACTTGGATACCCAAATCCTTATTAAAAGTCTTGCAAAAGTGATATGTGAATACTGAACCTAGATCTAAGATGATAGACATTGGAACTCCATGAAGATGCACTATCTCATGAATCTAGATACCGACTAACCTCTCATCACTAAAGAAAACCTATACCAGAATAAAATGTGAAGACTTGGTCACCCAAACCATGATAACCCAAATATTATTAGAACTATGAGAAGTACTAGAAAACCTAATCAAGAAGTTCGTACTGATCCATTACCAATTTTACTTAGGAATGAGTAACATCTTAATGAAATCACATAATCTCAAATGCTCGGTTATCGCCTGCTGGCAACATGGAAATTGATCTATAAAATCTACTACATCCTTCCTATACCACTCCACTAATAATATTGTCTCAAATCATGGTACATCTTAGTTACTCCCGGATCAATGGAATAATTGGAACAATGAGCCTCCTCTAAAAATCAATAAAACCTAACCCCCCGCTTATGGCACATAAACTTAGCCTACAATCCTCAAAACACCATCTAAATCAAGCGACTCTTCTGTAGCCACACCACTTAATACCTTATCTCGAATCACTCTCAACCCAACATCATAAAATAGATGAGCCCGAATCTACTCCATCAAGAAATACCTAGCTTCCACGAATGCCATAACACACGCAGGTGTCATAATATCAAGCCAAATAATCTGTAAAGCCAAAGAATAAACATCATAGGCCAATGTTCTCTCCAGAGTCAAAAGATGTGACAAGCTACCTATGCTAGTTGACTTGTAGCTCAAGGCATCCACAACCACTTTAGCCTTTCCCAGATGATAGAGAAAGTCAAGTCATAATCCTTAAGCAACTCAAGCTTATGGAAATTCTTTATATAAAGATATTACTAGGTGAATAAATACTTAAGGCCACAGTGATCTGAAAAATCTCACAAAGGACTCCATATAAGTAGTGCCTCTACAACTTCAAAGCAAAAACAATTGTGCACAACTCTAAATCATTGGTAGGGTGATTCCTCTCATGGGACTTCAATTGATGGGAAAAATACTTGCGTCAACACAATACCTAAAACATCATAAAATATGGTAAAAACAAGGCCCTCTTTTGGCAGGATCAAGAAAAGAGCTATAGTCACAAAATCCTTGAGCTTTTGAAATATCACCTCAGAAGCATCGGTCCACAAAAAGAAAATCATCTTCTGAGAAACTTAGTCAATGGAGCTGTAATTGATGAAAAATCATCAACTAAACACTGATAGTAACACACTAAATCAATAAAACTCTAAATCTCAAAAAGAGAAGTAGGCCTAGCCCTATTACAAGCCAATACAATCTTGGTTGGATCACTTATAACACTATCTTTGGTCATCATGTGGCCCAAAAAATAGACAAAATCCAACAAAAAATCACACTTAGACAACTTAGAATACAATTTCTCATCCCTCACAATCTGAAGCCCAATCTGTAAATGCTCTTCATAATCAACCTCATTATTAAAAAAAACAAGATATTATTAATAAATAAAATAACAAAGAATTTGAGATATAGTCAAAACACATTGTTCATCAACTCCATGAACATGGCTTGGGTGCTGGTCAACCCAAATGACATAATGAAGATTGCACAGTGACTGTACCGAGTTCAAAAAGCTTTTTTCAAAATGTCTGCATCTCTAATCCTCAATAAGTGATAACCATACCATAAATCAATCTTTGAAGATACCAAAGCACCCTAAAGCTGGTCAAATAAATCATCAATATAAGGAAAAGGATAATTAGTCTTGCTCATCACCTTGTTCAACTATCGATAATCAATAAACATTCGCATTGACCCATTATTTTTCTTTACAAAAATGATAGGCACATCCTAAGGTGATACACTAGGTTTGATAAATCCCTTATCCAATAAATCTTGCAACTGATCCTTCAATTTCTTCAACATAATTGGGTCCATCCTATAATGAGAAATATAAATGTGCTTGTTGCCTGACTCAACATCAATAGCCAACTCGATATCATGATTTTGAGATATTCTATGAAAATCCATAGGAAAAATATCCAGGAGATGACAAACAATTTGAAAAGAATCTAATGAATATGATGAATCAACACTAGTATCACTAATATTGGCAAAATAAAACAAACATCCCATCTAAACAAAATAACGAGCTTGAAGGAAATATATAACTCTCTTAGGACCTAAATAAAGAATACCCTTCCAAGCTATCCTTGGTACACCCAGAGAAGCTAAGATCACAGTCTTAGCATAATAATTTAGGACTATTGTTACGTAATTTATGAGTCATGATGGCACCAACTAAATCTTGCCTGTAGGTAATCAAACAATAACCCAGAGCTAACACAATGGGTTAATTCAATAGAAAATTCTTATTGTACGAAAAATTTTAAGAACTCAACACATAAATAAGCAAAGTATTTTATATAGATAAAAATTGTTAGTATAACATACCAATCGCACAGCTTGGTAGAGATGGTACAAGAGCATATAATGTATCAATGCAACTCAAAATCTAGAATAGTCAATACATCTATCTCAAAACAAAGGACATAAAATAAAGATAGAGAGAAATGGGCAACTTAAACTCCAAGAGCTCACCATCTCTCTGGAAATTAGTCATCGCACGAACAACAATCAATGGTAAAGTCTAGTACTTAGATCTATACCAAAAAGATACATAAGTATTGTATGAGTACAAGGACAATGAGTACTCAATAGGAATCATCGGCTGACTAAGCTTAACCATGATATAATTATGGTTACATCAGTCGACTGTAGGGTATCAATATCATCACAGTGTTTTATGACCTTGTAAGGTATTAATATCATTATAGTATCCCCCAGCCTTGTTGGGTATCAATATATCATCACAATTGGTGGAAAAATCAATAGCATGAGTATTCATGTAATCAAACATCATAATTTCATGCACAACTAATAGCATAATTTCCTATATATTAAATATGCATGACTACTAGCATAATTCATGGCACAATTGCTAATATCCTCAATAGGACTATTTTATAGCATGATTTTTAGCATAATTATTTATCATGAGCATAGTCATAACACATGTCATAGGCAATGACTCATTAATAGCCTATTCAATGGCCTATCATTAGCATAAAAATAGTTTATTAATAGTTTTAGCAATAGCTAATCCATGGATTAATCATAACTTATTCATAGCGTAGTCACTACCACAATTTATGTGTTACATAATTTCATAGTCAATGACTCATTCAATAGTATATTCAGTAACCTAATCAATGGCCACAATAAGAGCATAACCAATAGCTTGTTATTAGCCTAAGCATTAATATGGCATAATCATTAGGAATTAAATCTAATGTGGTTCATCATAACTAAAGAGTACTAGGTTTCCTCAATATTTCCCAAAAAGGCATTCTTAAGACATTTAATAAGTGTACAAAGGATTTGAAGAAAACTATCATTAGTCTTGACTTAAGGTGGATCAAAGAGCCCAATTTAAAATTATTGAAATACGTTCTAAGTCAAGTTCTTCCCCGATCTAGGATAAGGTATGTAAATCCATCCTTAGATATGTAACAACAAAAATAAGCCCTAAGATGGATACTCTATTCACGCACTATAACTAAGTCCAATGGATCTATGGAAACCTTCATTAGTGTAAGAAACTATGGTCAAACTTACCCCAAACATGGGTGTCTAAAGCATTTTATCTAACTTGAGTGATCTAATGCATCCTAATGCTAAACATGAGACATGAAGCCTAATTAACAAAGTTTCAAGGCTACAAGTTAAGCATTTAAGCTCTATGGTTTCAAATGACTTAAATGGGTCAACTAATCTTAAGACTTGCATATCATTAATACAACACCTAAAACTATTCCCAATCTAATAAGTTATCAGAAATATACTATAAAATAGCTCAATGTAAAAATTGATAAACCAATCCTACCTCGACGTCGAAGAATGCTCACCAAAATGCTAAACTTTATTTTCCCTTTTAATAAGCCTCATTAAGATGCAAAGCTATTAAAAGTATATTCTACTAACTAATACAAGAATATTGATACCCATATTTTTAATACCCCAAACTTTCTTTAAGTCAAATCTAGTCTCCAGAAGAGTTAGTGATGAATTCCTAAATGATTAACGTACCCAATTTCGACATTTTATATTCTGGGAAATTGAATTAGCGTTCCAACTATACCAATTTTTTTAAAATTTAGTATTGGAGTAAAAAGTTATGGACGTTTTACAGAGAACTGTCAGAACTGCCCAGAAGCAATGGTCAGGCCGATGGACCGTCGAGCTAGCAACTAATCGTTGCCCAAGCCATTGCGACTAAGGACATGAACCCATCTTTTGGCCAAGTATGATGGTCAGGACCGATGAACCGTCGAGCTAGCGATGGACCATCGCCCAAACTATCACAGATGAGGTAGAAAGTTCAGGTTCTAACCAAGTGTGATGGTCAAAACTGAAGGACCATAGAACCAGTGATGGACCGTTGCCCAAACCATCTCCATATCCGATCAGCAGTTTTAAGCCATTTTTAAAAAGGTATTTGGGTCCTTTTCAATCTATTTTGACCCCTAATTATACCAGATCAAAGCTCATAACTTCATTATTCATCTATAACATCAAATTAGGGTTTCTCTCAAAGATCAATCTCCAAGAACAAGAAACCCTAGGTGTTTAATTTCAAGTTAAGAATTCAACTTTTCCTATACTAATCTTCAAGAAATCATTCACCCAGATACGTGATGTGTTGATTCATGGGTTCCTTTCACTCATAAATCTCAACAAACCATATTTGAAATATAAACTTTGGATTCCATGGTATGAACTGAATTATATCAATGTTTATGTTGTTGTTTGATTTCCAAGTTGAAGACTTTAATGACTATCATGAAAATATGTTAGTATGTGGTTGAAATTCTTGCATTGGAAGTGTAAAATATTGTGATGAAGTATTATTTCAATATTTATGCCTAAGCCTAAAGAGATGCATGCAAGGTGTTTGATAAAATGCCTAAGAGAATAGGAATTATGCCTTCTGACTCATTTGTGACCAAAATTGATAAATCTATGTTTCTCCTTTATGTTTGATATGACTCCCACATTATTATTATGCTTTGTAATGGATTGTTGTAATGATTATGAGATCAGTATTATGAAATTATGACACGTTTACATGCATTCCTATTTATGTGTAAGCTTATAGCATGTGAATACTTCTTAAAAATCCCTAATGATTGTACTATAAATTGTTGACTATGGCCATGTGTCAAGAAGTATCATGTCTTTTTAATTTTATGCTATCGTGTCCTGGGGGTACATGTACCCGATAATTTAGCTGTGTGCCGAGAGCCAGTGTCAGTTTTATGATAATCTCAGTTATGCCATGATCAGTAGAATTTAGTCAGTTACATGACTCAGAAAAACTCAGTAATCTCATGAAATCAGTCAGTTAACAAAATTTAGTAATCTCAGTAGTATTCCATCAGTCAGCAGAACTCAATAAACACAGTCTAGTTTAGTTCAGTTAATTATGTTCAGTGTCTAATTAGATGGGAGTAGGATTCAGCACCGACTGAGTCCAAGAATGGCCACTCATATGTTATTATATAGTGTGATTCTTAAAAGCAATCCTTGTACTCCAGAACTATGTAGCCAGCATAGGTTTAGACATTAAAACTGCTATTTGAGGTTAGATGAGGTGTCTTAACCTATTATATGAGGGTCCCACCGTTCTCCTTAGAGTACCTGTTAGATGAGGGATTACTCATAGCTTGTCCTTATTAGTGGGATGACATTGACACCCTTCTAATTGGAGTTACAGATTGGACCCAACTTAATTATATTTTCTCATTTGGGGCATGTCGATTAGATGACTACTTCCCACAGTTACAGTCTCAGTCTCAGTAATACAACTCAGATAGTTATACAAAATTCAAGACTGTCAGATACAGTCACCGAATTCAGTATGGAATCAGCTAGTTCCATCAGAAATAGGACTGTCAGACATAGTCATTCAGATAATAGTATATCAGTTATATGAAAATTTATGTTATCAGTATTCAGATTCAGTGATGTCATGATCTCAGTTATAGTTCACGTATTCATGCATGTATTCTCACATTCATGTTTCTCAGTCAGTTAGTATTGTTCATGCATATAAACCCCTTGCATTTAGCCTACATCACTTGCATACCAGTACATTCAATCGTAATGACGTATTTTTGCTATGGTGTTTTATACCATAGGTTTAGAAGAAGGAGCTTCAAAGCTTCAATAGCATTCCAGTTTCAGCAGTTAGACTAGCAGTGAGTCCTCATTAGTCGAGGATGTTATAATTTGATTATTTCATTCATTCAGTACTTAGTTTACTTTAGTAGTTGGAGTTAGTTGGGGACATGTCCCATAAACTCCTCAGTTGTAGAGGCTTCCAGACGATAGCATGTTCAGACAATTATTTTAGACATTTTGGTATTGATATACCATATTTTTCAGATGTTATGTTTTATTAGATATTTGAACCTTATGTCCTTTCAGCCTTTTATTCTGTATTTATACAGTATGTAATGCAGTGCTTAGTTACAGATATCAGTCATGGGTTAGCTCGTGGTCCTTCAGGGTCATGAGCATCGTGTGGCATTCCGAATACCAGATTCGGGGTGTTACAAAATTTCACCATGGTGATTTGGGTTCAAAAATCACCTCAAAAACTCCATGATGGTACCAATTTTGAAAAATGAATTTTCGAAACCAACCCAATATAACATCAACTTCAAAGAATCATTCTACTCATAAACAACTGAAAACTAAGCTAATTTAGGGCTAAAATCAAGCCTTAAATGCTTTGGAATTTTGAGAAATTAATAAAAAAATAAATGAATTTAAAGGATTCTTACCTTAAATCTATAGGAAAATCAAGAAATAGATGTTAATCTAGCTTTCCAAGAATCCAAAGAATTCAATTTTAATATCTCACACTATTTTTTGGTTTAGCTTTAAAGGGGGAAGATGCAAAAATTGCAAAAAGTCAACGAAATAGGCAAAATTTATACTTAGTCCAGGGCCTCGATAGTCGCTATCATGATGGAATGGGGCGATTTCCACATATTATGGCTATACAAGGGAAGTATTATTTGTCCCTGGCCTCGCAATTGCACCATCTCATCTAGACACTGAGTGGTTATTGCGGCCTAAAGTTGCACAATTGCAGTGGCACCAGATTTGCTGATGCACTAGATTTTGTAAGTCCAGAAATGGTCTCTACCTGGGACTCAAGATTTTTTTGAAATCCCATAAATTTAAAAAACCTATGTAACTACACTACACTAGACATTTTGGAGTCAATGGCGCTATGAATTTTTCATCCAATGTCATTTTTACTAAATGTGGGTCTCACACCCATATTTTATTTTTTCAACTTTTTGACCAATAGGTTGAAATATGCTCAAGTTCCTTGGGACCTAAACCAAAGGTCTACGTGGCTTAAAATTAACATTCTAGAGCTACTGGCATAGTCAAAATTTGCATTCAAAATCGTTTCACTGAAGTTTTTACCAAGTGGCCATTTGGAACTAGCAAAGACTTCTAAATACGGAATTGGTACTAATAAACAAATCAACTATCTGTTAACCAAACTGTTAGTCCCAGCAAGTCATAAATGACTTGGGACACCTATGGAAAAACTCTAATGGTGAAAATAAGTAGAAATAGTGAAAATGATCCAAAGAGTCACTACAATATCTACTACAAAAGGAACTTTCATCCCCAAAAGGATTAGGATTAGGATGTACCTAAAGTCTTAAAAAGGTGAGGAAACTGGATCTACATCTTACTATCAAACTCCAAAGGGGTCTCCTCAACTGAGTGATGCCTCCAGTGAACCTTAACTATAGGAATATTTGTAGTGTGTAATTGTAATACCCCATATTTCCCTAACATAATTTAACTCTCAGTACATGAGTATTTATACATAAAAATTTTAAAATACTCAGTATTTATCAGTTTAGAGCTTACCATTGCATAGGAAATTCAGTCAGCTTTCTAATGATATAAAATTTTCCCAAATCTAATATCCGAGTTAAGAGTTATAGAATATTTTGTAAAATAGCATACTACCTGGTACATCAACGTGTCGTAGAGGCATGCAGAATGGCAATTGTTAAAAACCAGTGAGCCAATAGGATAAGCTCGCATTGCAGAGCAGTGCCAATACCAAATTGGCATTTTTCAGTAAAGCCCCGCGATGGTGCCGCGCTGCACCATGAGCTAATTTCCCAGTCGTCCCTTTTTATATATTTTCCAGTCGAGTTCTAATGGCTCACCACGATGCCACCACATTGCGGTGGAGGCCAAAATTCGAAATTTTTAGTGATGAATTTTAATTATTCCCAGGGGTAATTTGGTATTTTTCCACGGGCCTAATTAGTCTAAACACAATTTATTAGTCCCTAAATCTAATTAGGTTATTATTTTCACTCATTTTTACACAAGTTAAGAGATTTCCCTTAGAAGGAAAAACCCTAACCTTCAAGAATCAGGAACAAATCTTAAGAAACCCTTCAAGAATTAATATTCCAAGTTATGTAAGTTGTTTATCTATGGGTCTTTAACCCATAGACTCCAAGAATCCATTTATTAAAACTACAAGATTATTCATGCATGATTTAATTCTTGGAAGTAGATTTTATTCATGTTCATGATCTTAATTAAGTTTCAATCCTTGATAAATTGTAGATTCCATGAAATTGAAGTAGCATGTATATTGAATTTTGTAATTCCCATTTTAAAATTCTTGAAGTAGCAAGTTTGGATGTTGTAGTTACAATGTTTACATGTTATCCATGAAACATCATTAAGTTGTGTTCCCAATGTATTTGATGGAATGTCCATGTGCATTAAACAATTAAATCATGACATGCTAGAATATGTTCAAGTTTATGCCCTACAATTGTTTGATAAAATATCTCTATGAATGAATTATGAACAAGTGGACATTGTTTTACTTTTCAAGATCATGCTATGCTTTACTTTCACGCTATCGAGTCCTTGGGTACCTAATATCCAACAATCTAGCTATTTACCTAACACTAGTTACAGAATAGTCTCAGTAATGTCATGATCAGTAGTACTCAGTAAACTCAGTCCAGTTCAGTTAGTCAATATGCTCAGTAACAGTTCAGTCAAATCTAGTACAATATAGTAATCAGTCCATGGTGTATTCAGTTAGGAGTAGGATTTAGGACTGAGTTAACCCAAGGATGGGGGCTCACCTGCTAGTAGAGGGTATGATCCTTAGAAGTAGTCCTTGTATTCCAGAACTAAATATCTAGAGTAGGTGGAGACATCAACCTACAAGTTAAGGGCTGATGAGGTGTCCTACATACCAGATAAGGGTACCACCGTTCTCATTCAGAGCACTTTCCAGATGAGGGTTACTAAGCAACTTGTCTTTACCCGTGGCATGGTACTTAAACCCTTCCAACTGGGGATATAGGTTGTACCCCAATCAGTTCAAAGAGGGTCATGTCAATTGGATGATTACTTCCCATAATTTTAGTCTTTGTATAAAACAAAGTTCAATTCTACAAAATCAGGACTGTCAGACACAGTCCCCTAGTTATAAGTAATTTAGTTATCATTAATCTTAGATATCAGTTACTCAGTGTCAGAACTTAGTACTCAACTTTAGTAAAATCTCAGATATAGTATACATACACTATATCCATAGTATTGCATACTAAGTATTTACAACAGTTCAGTTATCTATGTACTCTCATATTCAGTTACTCTATATCATTGAGTCAGTTATTGATCATGCATATAAACCCCTGCAGTCAGCCTTACCTTATCTAGCATACCAGTATATTCCAAGTACTGACACATACTCTGTCTTTGTGCTTTGATGTCTCATATCATAGGTTCGGACGCTTAGGTTGCTGATCGTGCTTAGCCAAATTCTGTCAGTAGTATCAGATTATAGTAGTGAGTGCTCATCTATCGAGGATATGCTTTTATTTAAGTTTTATAGTACACTTAGTATTTTTAGTAGTCAGAGTTAGTTGGGGGCTTGTCCCATCAACTCCACTTTCAGAAAGTTTAGTTAGAAGCTTGGCTTTTAAGACTAGACTAGTTCATAGAGTATTCAGATCTTAGATGTTTTATGAGATATCATTATTTATCAGTATTTTAGATTGTGAACCTTATGAAATTTTTTCCTATTTTATGCATTATCTCAGTATTATTATTCAGTTCTCATAGTAGGTACCAGATCATGGTTAACTTGTGGTCCCTCAGGATCATAAGCACCGTGAGGCATCCAGGGTGTAGACTCGGGGCGTTATAGTAATCGCCTGACATCCCTAGCGAAAATAAGCACCGACTCCACTATAAAAGTCAAATGCTCATCCAACTGGACTGATTTGTATCTTAGCACATAAGATAGATTAGGAATGTATTGCCGCAGCAAGGAGCATGGAAAACTGGATGAATAATGAAAAAATCTAGAGGTAAATCTAACTCATAAGCCTCCTCACTAACTAAATGATGAATCTCAAAAGGTCCAATATATATAGGACTAAGATTGACCTTCCTCCATAACCTTATTACATCATTCATAGGTGACACATGGAGAAATACATGATGTCCAACTCTAAATATTAAGGCACAAAGTCTACGGTCCGCATAGCCCTTCAACCTACTCTGAGTCACTTTTAAAGTATGCTGAATCACTCTGACTCTATCCATTGACTCCTAGAGTAAATTAGTACCATGGGGCGTAACCTAGAAAGTCTCAAACCATCCAACAAGAGAACGACATCTCCTATCATACAAAACCTCAAAAGGCACCACCTCAATACTCAAATGATAGTTGTTATTATATGCAAACTTTTCCAAGGCTAACTGGTAATCCTACTGGCCTCCAAAATCCATAACACAAGTTTGTAGCATATCCTTAAAGACCTAAATAGTCTGCTCTAATTAACCATCGGTCGGCGGAAGAAAGGTTGTACTAAAATCCTCCTAAGTGTCTAACTCCTCCTAAAAAGTTCTCCAAAATATCGAAGTGAACATAGAACCATCGTATAATAGAATAGAGATGGGTACATCTTGCAAATGGACTATACCTAACATAAATGTAGGCCAATATCTTAGCACTGAAGGATATTTGAATATGAATGAATTGTGGTAACTTGGTCAAACATTCTATGATGACCCAAATACCATTGAAATAGTAGGAAGTGTGAGGCAAACTACTAACAAAATCACTAGTAATCCGCTCCCATTTCCACTCTAGAACGGGAAACCTTTGAGTTAAATCTCCTGGTCATTAATTCTTGGCCTTTACTGACTGACAACATAGGCAACAAGCTACCAAGTCTTCCACATCTCTCTTTATACAACTCCACTAATAGTATTGTCTAAAATCTCTATACATCTTGGCTGTGCCGGGATGAATGGAATATCTAGAGCTTTGAGTCTCATGCAAAATCAAATGAATCAAATAACTGATTTGTAAAACACAAATATGGACATCAAATGTCAAAACACCCTAAGAATCTATGTTGAACCTCTCAAACTCACCACTCAACACCTGATCATAAAGAAAGAGAAACTTTTTATCCTAAAATTGATGATCTCTTATCTACTAAAAAATAATAAAGACCTTACCTCAATATGTGCAATAATCCTTATAGGTTATGAAATATAAAGGCAAACCATCAAGTTGGCTAAGGACTGGAAGTAACATGCCAATAGCCTATGAGAAACTGAAATGTATGCCAAGCTACCCATACTCACTGCCTTCCAACTCAAGGTATCTACTACCATATTTTACTTTCTCGGATAATACAAGATCAAAACATCATAATCCTTTAGCAAATTTATCAATCTATGTTGTCTAGAATTAAGCTCCATCTAGGTCTAAGATGCTAAAGACTGTGATGGTCTATAAAAATATCACAATGGACACCATGAAGATAGTGACTCAAAATCTTAAACACGAAAACTACCACCATCAACTTCAAATCATGAGTAGGGTAGTTGTGCTCATGCACCTTAAGTTGTCTAGAAGTATAAGAAATAACACAAACATGATGAATTAATACACAACCAAAACCAATACCAGAAGCATCACGATACAAGGTGAACCCATCACTCTCAATAAGAAGAGCTAAAATAGGAGCTAGAGTAAAAAAATCCTTGAGCCTTTAACTCACACTCCTTTGACCATCAAAAAGGAACCTTTATCTGAGTTAATCTGGTCATAGGTGCTGAAATAGTAGAAAATCCTCATCCAATAATCTATACTAACCGACAACACCAATGAAGATACGAACCTCAGTCGGAGATGTAGGTCTAGCCCAATTATAAATTTCCTCAACCATAGTCGAGTTTACCATAATAACCTTCAATTGAAAAGTAGAGGGTTACACCACACTATGAGGGGCCAGGTCCCTTAGATTAAGACACATGCAATATAATAGTAAAGACTTGATAAACTAAAACTTTGCATGAAAGTAAAGAACAAACTAGTTTAACGTGGAAACTTCCTTGCTCAAAGATGGAAAAACTATGGCTTTCCCTCACAAGCTCTCAACAATCCACTAGAATCAAAATCTTTATTATAGACTAATTAGGAACTTAACTCTAATCTCCACCAAGTTCTAGCAACTCTATTAAAAACCTACCTTGATAACTCTACCATGAACTCCCCTGGATATTGATCAATTCTACCCAATATCAACTCATGTAACTCTACCTAAGAACTCTATAGAGCATAAAGATCACATTACACTTATAACATGAGTAATTCAATTACAGACCATGACTTGACTCAAAAACACTCACTCTTTTAGTATATAAAAATGTTAAGAACTTGAGCAATGTTGCAAACTTGAGTTTTTGCCTATTTCTCTCTTCTATATTCTGCTATACAAAAATTCACCAATTGAGAAGTGTTCGTTTCTATTTATAGTGGAATAATTATTATGTAATGACCCTCAAGGTCATTTTCTATATTTAAAATTATTTTTGTTATTTGGGCTTCTCTATTGCTGCTCTAAGTCATTTATGACTCACTGGGACCGATGATTCAGCCAGTGAATAGTTCATTTAGTTCTTAAAACAAATTATCAAATTAGAAGTCTTTGCTTGTTCCAAATTTCCATAGAGAAAAAGCTTCAGCAAAACAACCTCATATTGAAAATTTGACTTTGCCAACGAATCCGAAATACAAATACAATGAGGGTACTTATTTTGTTTGCTCAAATTGGATTCCGGATGCATCCCGAGGTCTTGGCCAAAATATGGAATCAAATTCCAACTTTCAAATGTCGTATATTATGGATGGAAATATCGCGATCACAATGGGTTGAGTGTAATTGCAATGTCCACGATCACGGCTTCGTGCGTATGTGCGATCGCGCCTTCTGATAGCTAGGAAAAGTTTATTTAAAGGCTTCATTGGTCATGAATTTTCCATTTTCTCCATATTCTTGAGAACTAGAAATCCTAATGTGGTGTGCTAATTGACGATTGGTGATTTTACCACTCATTCTCACTAAATATTTATGAACATTACCTTATAGTAAACGAATGAATGAGATATATTGGTGATAAAATACACTAATATCTACTCTTTACAAGCATAGAGTTAAGTAGATCAAAAGATGTGAATGGTAGCTGAAAATGATCAAAATGTAGAAAGAAAAGTGCAGCTAAAGACTTTGAGAAGCAAGGCCTCAGGTACCACAGTCACGTTCTGCTCACCGTGATCACAAAAGTTAAGCAAAATTCATCCTACTACGATAACAGAAGTTACCTGTGATCGTAGCCAGATTTGCGTGATCTCAGATTAGCAGAAGAGAGAAACACAAGGACAAAATCAGAAATGCACATGGCTAACCATAATTTTGACAAAATAACTCAAACCCTGTCATGTGTCATATTCTATCTTCCCCAATTTTTAGGTTTTAGCTCTTGACTCCTTAGTCTCCATTTTTTTAGAAAAAAATGTTGTGTAAATTCTGGATGAAGAATACATTGAAATCTTTCCAAGAAGAAGATTTTCCCGCTATCATTGTTGATATTGTGGCAGAGCCAAGTTTGATGTAGCATTTTGCATAAATCTTCAATAATCTATTTCAATAGAGATTATGGGTATATCTATGCTTATTTATCTTATGTGAAGCTAAATCTCCTCTTGGGGTTATGTGTGAATATATGTTAAAGTATGTGTGGTTTGTTTTTGTTAGCATCTATCTGATAATTCATGTTTATGATTTTTATCATTGCTCTTCTAATTTGGATGGGATTTGAAGGGTGAAAGCCCCAAATACCTACATGGGTGTGATGAGTGAAATCTCCAAGCTCTAGAAATCTCAAGGACATCTTCAAAAAAAGGGTTTTAGGTGAAGTGTAGGAATCTATATCATCATTGAAAGAGGGATGTGGAAAGCAAAGAAATGATAGACAATTGTATGTGTAGTTTCCTAATTTTTCACTATCTTAGACATAAGGGTGAATATGAGGTAGACTATACCATGGGTATCATCCTCGAAATAAATATGCCTAGATTGTGGTTGTGGTTATAAATTGTTGAACACGCCTATTAGGTATTCAAAAGAATCAATGGGTGAACGTTTGGTGTTTTGTCGAGAGACTAGCATAAAAATCTATAACCAAGCCTACCCATATTTGACTTACTAAATTGATGTTAATTTCTAACTCCCACATTTCACTCCCTTATTAATGCATATTCCCAAGATTTGTGCCATATTTCTAAGCTCTAATTATTCATAGCCCTGAATTTATACTAGAGAAATCAAAAAAAAAAAAAAGAAATACTAGAGTACGAACCTATCTCCCCCATTTTATCTTTTTGTACCATTTGTTTGAATTTAACTTGTATGTATCATTTTGAATTAATTTGATTACCACTCACATGGTTCCTTATGGATTTGGTCCCAAATCTAAAGTTGTGTAAATATATTAACGATGGCCACCTTTCACTTATTTGACGTGTAAGTTGAGCGTTATCAAAAATGGCATCGTTGTTGGGGAACAGAATGGCGTATTAAGTTATTTTGGATTTTTAGTTACTTTCTTGAATTCAAGCTTGTATATATTTGTTTGTTATTTTTCTTTTTTTGTAGATTTTAATTTATTTATATTTTTCTCTGTGGCATCTTACAACAGATATGATATCGGTAATTGGGATTCATATCCTGGCAATCCATGTTTAATCTATGAAGAACGACACATCTGGAAAAATTATAACTATACTCCCTATAGGGAGTATAGGTGCTCATTGTGTAGTGGTCGAGATGGACATTGGGATGATTGCCCGAATTCCCCTTCACCCTATGATACTAATCGAATTGCTAGTTTTTTCATAAGATTGATAGGTCTTATGATGAGAAGAAGGAAAAGCGAAAAGCTGGACCCATTGATTTTGGAGCAATACTTCAAACTATTTTGGATCGGGTGACTATAATCCAGGAGAATGCACAAGACTTGCTTAAAGCTTATGGGGTGTTCAATGGGGAAAATATTAAAGCAAGGGAATTGGGCAAGAACATCATTTTAGAGAATCTCCAAACCTGGCCCATTCCCTAAAAGAAGGTTCATCAAGAAGAGAAACTAAGCTATGATAATGATCTTGGTAGTGAGGATTCCTCAAAGACTTCCCTATCAACCGAGTCATATAATGAAGCAGAAGCCATAAAAAGAGGAATGGTTCAAGAGTATCAAGAAGAAGCAAAGAAAATCTCTTATCATGACCCTAGCTAATTCTGGGGTGATAATGCTTTGGAAGAGAGAACCCAGAATTAGGAGTTGGTCCTCATTTAAACCAATTTTTAACATTGTGCTTAGAGAACGGGATAATGATCCATTCCTCCGAACAAATGGTAAATAATTGGGTGAAGTAGTCTGACTCTTATATTTTGGAGTTTGACATTCCAAAGGAGCACATGGAACCCCATCCATCAAAGGACAAGAAACTCAACTTCTGAAGTACAAAGAATGGCTTATTGATGTGCTTACTTTTACCGAAAGAGCTAATCTAAAATCTAGATGTGAAGTTGGGTAAAAGATTCAAATCTTTAAAATAGCGGGATCAAAGCTTGCTCGCTATATTCTCACATCTTCGAAGTTTTACCTTGGAAGATTTAAATCTTTTGAACCTTTGTCGCTCATTTCATTTTGAACAAAATTTGGGAAAGAGGTTTAAATATTCTAAGAGGAAGCACCAAACTAAGTGGTGGAGGCATCGTGCTACGACATTAATATAATTGCTCAATGGGAGGTGATGTTGGGTGTATTTATGCATTCTAGTGTCACTATTCTAGTCTTTTTAGCCTTGTTTTGAGGATAATTCATGTGCTTAGTGTGTTGATAATGATATAAATTTGCATCAAAGTGTCCATGCATGTGTTTACAATGTTTAATGTTTCTTTCACAGAAGTTTTGATTCAAATTAATTATTTAGTCTTCAACCAAGAAAACTAGTGTTATAAGCTCTAGCTAGGTGTTTCTCTAGTCTATCGTGTTGTGTTCTAACATGTTTAATGAGTTAATAAGGTTGTTATTATGTATTTATATTTGAAACAACTTGTGGGTAATGTTAAAGGGTCAATTTGATCTAGACAAGAGTCAAAATAATAAGCTTAAGCTCAATGTGAATTTAGCTTATGCTTAGCTCGTGTTTCTAATTTGTCGTGTTGGATGATGTATTGTTTTGAGCCTTAATATTTTGTTTTTAATTCTATAGGATGCTTGGTGGATAGATTATTATTATATATGATGGATATAATATCTTCAAATCAAGTGGAAACAACTCAAAAAGGGTTGGAATGGATCACGAAAGCACAATACACAACTTAATGCAAATTTGGACACCTAAAATGTCCAGCGAGAGTGAGGTCGTGTGGAAAGGAGTTTTGGCAACTGCTGCACTCCAAACGGTTCATAAGGCACCAAAATAGTGAACCAAGGTGATATAGACATGACGCCTTGCCTGGAGCGGTGCTCAAACTAGGGGACAACCTTGGTTGGAGCGGGGCTATAGCCAGGGGGGCCGTCTCTAGTCTCGGGATCAGTAACTGATAGTTTTCTTGTGCAACACAGACTTGGCTTACTCTTATACTATAAATACATTTTATATCACGTTTTTATTTACTTTTGGATATCATTGAGCATTGAAGGTTACCATAACTTCTTTTAAGGTTGTATCATTCTTTAATTTAGTTTCTTTCATGGTTTGTATCATCAATATAAGGGATCGGATGATGAATATTTCCATAAAAGTCAAAAACTCCTTTTCCAGGGTTAAGGGCAAGATCCTAACTACGTTTGTTTTGAACTAATATTATTTAATTGCTTATAAATATGGTTGTTAATTTATTCTTGATTTAATTATTTTGAGGATTGATCACCCTTAGAATACATGTATTGTTGACCTTGTGATCTCGAGAGTGGGAAGAGGGAGATATAATATGGGAATAGATGAAGTATGGTTCTTGTTTCTCTATAAAATAAGGAATTTGAATGGGCATCTAGGTAGGGATGTACTTAGAAACCTTATTTGATTCACATGTAGGATGATAACTTTAAAACACTTAATTAGATTATTGTATTCCCGCTCAACCATGTAGTTGTAATATCCAAATTTGGTAAAAGGTTAGAGGTTTGGAGATTATAATCATGTAATTAACACTATGAATCAACAACCAAGATAAACGATTTACCGAATGAAGTTCAATAACGTAGCAGGATTATTCGTAAGACTTAATCTTGGGCTTTTATTAATTCATTGTCCTAAGTCATTACTTTTCTTCATTAGATTAGTTTACTTTTAGTTTATAAACTTTCTAAATACTTTTGGTTACTTTCACTCAATTATTAAACTAAAATTGGATAGTTGTTTAGCACAAGTCCCTGTGGGATCGATACTTGGATTCTTGAAGAACACTATACTACTTGGTAAACCATGTACACTTCCGTTTGTTCTTGAGTGTTGTCAAGTTTTTGGCTCCATTGTCGGGACTTGAATTGACAATTATATTATTTTTAGTTTTTCTATATTGAGTTGTACATAGTTTTTGCTTTTTCTAGTTTCCTTTTATTTTCTTTTTTTCTATTTTTCTCACACTCTTCTTGATATGTGATTCTTGGATAGATGGTTTTCAAGGGAAGATGATTCTTGTCATTAGTGTGGAGGACCCCACCATGAGGGTTTTTGTCCATATTTTAATCAAAGCATTTGGAGAGGACCTGCTTGTTTCCAACCTGTAAAGGAGACTATAAGTTGGTGTATGACTTGTGGAAATTTGTATCACTCTTTAGATATGTGTCCTCTTAGTCTTGATTTAGTCATGTTTGTGGGCAATGCTCAACAAATAACTAAGGAGGTTCTGGAAATACTACCACCACCATCTCCACAGAGGTAGAGAAAAACACAAAAATCACAGCCACTTAGTTGTCATCTTTTTCTTGAGATTGAAATTGAGAAGGTGAATGAGAGTGAGTGCATTCTTGATAGTGTAAATCTAGAAGTGGGATTAATTGGGTATCACCCAAAGCACTTTTCTACATTATGCTTAGATGATTTCTTGCTTGTGGAATCATGTAAAGTAGTGGAAGAGTGTGATGATAAGGAACAAGAATTCTATATTCTTGATTTTACATTGGACAAGAAATATAAAAATACACCACACTTCAAGGCCGGGTGGTTTATGGTGTAAATTCTATTACTCGGTTCTTTAATCTTTGTACCACCTCCCTATTATCTAGGCAAAAAGATAGATGCGATGTTGGGGGTGTAATTTGTATCCTCAAGGTGGAGGAAAAAGTTGATTGGGTCATGCCGCAACAATAAATTAGGTTCTTCCTAGGAGGAAACCCAAGATAAGGTATGTTTTTTTTTTAGTTTTTAGGTTTTTATTTCACGTAGTTTTTTGTCTTTGATTAGGACAC
Source organism: Capsicum annuum (assembly GCF_002878395.1). Classification (NCBI taxonomy): domain Eukaryota; kingdom Viridiplantae; phylum Streptophyta; class Magnoliopsida; order Solanales; family Solanaceae; genus Capsicum; species Capsicum annuum. The sequence continues at coordinate 104,482,731 of NC_061116.1, read as the reverse complement.
AGGTTGATGGAAATCAGAGTACTGGAAACCTGAGATATGGAGCATGGAAAACACTGAGTGTGGGGTCTCATGGATCTCATTTATGACTAAAGATGATACTTTCTAGGACTAGTAACCTCAGGGAGTATTTTTATCTCTTGCTTTTAAGTTCACTTTGGGGATAAAGTAGATTTTTAAGTGTGGGGTGGGGAAATTTCCAAATTTTGGCTCAATTTAATTTTTTTGTGTAAGATATTCTTGTTGGTGCTATTTTTTATTGCATTGTGCAAGTGGGTTTTTTATAGAAGCATGCGGAATAAGTGAATTGCTATTTTGAGACTCTTAGGCTCAATTTTTTTACTATTGCACTTGTTGGATTAAATTTGAATTAATGCTATTGTTTGGTTGGGATTCTATGATGATCCTATTGAGTTGAGAATGTGCCATGTGCGTGCGAGATTTTTGTATATTCTTTGTAGCATGTGATGTCTAGAACTTGTTCGGTGTGTGTGTAAAGAGAAATACAGAGTGTGGGTTTAGGAGATGATTTAGGCATTTCTTTGATAGCCTTGTTTTATACCTTCTATTTGTCCTACCCTTTGTTTATTATCCTAGTTAATCCCACATTAAGCCTTTAGCCTTTTCTTTGGTAGCCTCCTATGTAGCCTAATCCCCTTTCTTTTATGGACCTTAATTTGATCCCAAAAGCTCGTAAGTGCTTTAATTGAAAAAAAAATTAATTGAGTTAGGAGTTAGACAAATTGAAGAAGAAAAATTGGCTCCACTAAGACTTTGTTAATTTATGTGGGTATAGAGATGGTATCGGAGTGATGTGGATCAGATATGCATACATTAGTTTTCTTGGTTCAGTTTGAGGACAGTTAGCGGTTAAGTGGAGTTTTGGTTGTTTGGAAGAAGAAAGAGGGTGTTGGTGGAAAAAGGGATACCTGTGGTAAAATCCCTTAGAAGCATTTTTTCTCTCCATAAAGGTTATCCGGAAAGTTATGCTTGGATCATGCGGGCCCAATTCATCCCTTCTAGATTTTGAGATTCTTTCTGTACATTAACTTTTAGGGATGAAAGTTCGTTTAGTATTGGATATTGTAATGACACTTTAGGTCATTTTCCATATTTATGCTAATTTCTGCCATTTGTGCTACTCTATAGCTATCCCAAGTCATTTATAACTCGTTGAAACTGATGATTCGGCCACCAGATAGTTCATTTGGTTCATAAAACCAATTCTCTAACTATAAGCCTTCACTGGTTTCAAATGGCCAACAAGCTAAAATTTCAGAGCAATGACCTCAGATTGAAAATCTAACTTCGCCAACACAAATTGAATGTTGAATTTACTAGGGTTACTTATTTCGTTTGCTCGAATTGGATTCTGGATACATCCAGAGGACTTGGCCAAAATTTGGAATCAAATTCCATGTTTTAGTTGTCGTCTGGCATGGGTGGACATATTGCGATCATGTGGATTGAATGTGACTGCGATGGCTGCATTTATGGCCTTGCGCGTATGCGCGATCGTGCCTCCTGAGAGATAGGCAAGACCTATTAAAAGGATTCTTTGGCAGTGAATTAGATATTTTCTTCATTGTCTTAAGACTTAGAAACCCTAATATGGTGTGCTAATCATAAATCGGTCATGGTGGGTTACTTGGGAGCATGGTTATCATCTTCTATCACAATCATCTTCAAATTTAAGGTATGAATCCTTTAATTTTAATATTGAACTCTTGATTTCTTAACCCAAAACCTCAAATGGCTTGAGGCTTGATTTTAGCCCCAAATATGGGTGATTTGCACCAATTTCTCGAGGGATATAACTCCCTAATGGTTTTGGAAGAGTGAGCTGGTCTCGAAAACTCATTTTCCATCTGTGGGTCTCACTTTAGGGTCTTGGTATCATTTTGGACCCGTAGCACAACAGTGCAATATCGGTATTGATAGAGGTTTATTGGTGAGTAGATTATGGTTTTCTTAGTGTGATCGCATTTTGGATATTGTGCAGTGAAAACGAGCATATGGTACATGATGTGAAGTTTTACGGGTCATCTTTGAGGTAGGCCTCTTTCTCCTCCTCTTCATAGATGATGTTTGATATGTATTGCGGGTGAATTTGGATGATAGGCTTGATTATGCATAGAGTGATACAAGAATAGGCCTAAATAGATGAAGACTAATAGAAACAAGACAACAAACAAATGCAATAAAGAAAAGATAGATAAGATGACATAAGAAAATACAAAGAATTAAGAACCAAACCATGTATCAAGTGTTAAGACCCTTAAAATCGCAAAATCAAACACTAATCTTCTTACGGTGATTGAAAAAAGGGATTAGATCCACCTTACAACCATCGTTTGTAAGCAACGTTCAATATTGGTTTTTCCAAGCCCTACACTACAAGACATTTCCAAGTCTTACAGTGCTTGGATTTTCTAAGCTCTACACTAATAGTTCCTCCCAATGGAGTTTCAAAAATGTTTTTCTCAAAATATCATCATCAAAAGTAAGGAAAATAAGACTAATAAGAACCTATTTATAGCTTAGCTTATTACATGCTAAAATAACAAAACTATCCTCAATAAAAAGGGGAGTCTATGGAGTGTAAAAAAAGGGCACAAAAAGTCGACAACACCCTTAATGAGAGTAACAAATGGGGTGGCCTTGGAGTGTATACATAGGGTAGCTTTGGAGTGGTTGAAGCTCATATTCACGCTTCAACATATGCACCCTCGGGTAGGAATCAAAGGCAATCCCCCAAGAAATCTTCCACATACAAAATTGATTTATATTATGCTCAAGATGTATCCTACATGCATGTTCTTGTGTCCTCGAGATGACCAAAGCTTGAGTATTTATGTGTTGGCCTCCAATGATGTCTTCAAAAGATATGATGGTCATTTGTCTTGAATCATCCTCCCATACTTGAAAAGGATTAGACCTCGAATCTAAACCTTGCAAGACCAAAGAAAGGACAAATAAGCACAACATCCTCATGGCATGAGGGTTAGGGTTAGTACAATGAATAACATCACCATGCCAAGGTGATTCACACTTGAAATATAACAAAGGATCCTTCGTGTTAAATAATATAAATCTATTGAAGAGTGGACAAAGGAGTTGGATAATCAAACCGCAATGTTTATAACGACATCACCAGATACAAAAGGTAAGATTACCTTTACCTTAGGAGCCATTAGACACAATTGCTTCATCACCTATTTAAAAGAACACATTAAAAGTGGTTCCTCAATTGAAGTTAAAGTCCATGAAAAACATATAGGAATGTCACTCAATCAAGTGGACCAACCAAAAAATATCCTACCTCCACATAAGGAAAACCCAAAACTATCATGGATGTCATCGTAAGCAAAAAGGTAGTATAGAAAGGAAGAAAATGCAACGATATCATTCAAGGTACTATTATGTATGAGAATGCCATTTGGATCAAAAGACTTAGCATGTGATGTACACAAGTATGAAATAAAAACATTTAACCATATACAAATCCTTCCTTTCAAGCAAATAGACAACTTGGTATCCACAAGTTGGGATTCACTCAACTAAAGCACAAGTTTGCAAATCAAGGATGCACATGTAGAACCATTACCCCAAGGAGACAATGAAACTTTTGCCCTTAGGTTTTGAAGAATGACACTTTGGTTTTCATATAGACCAAGCAACAGGTTGGGTGTGCCAACATCATTATATCCACATTTGGCATCTAGGTCAAATGGAAAGAGTGACCATAGACATGGAACTAGACAACACTCTTTTCCCCATAGGCTTCACCCAATCTATTAGACATACTCTCTATAATATCATACACATCATTAAAGTTAAATAGAGAGTAGAGAAAGGTATCATTCCAGTCAACTTCAACTACGGTTTCCTCATGTATGTACTCACTACTAGTTTCAAAATCATCACCATGAGTATTCTAAAAAATAAGATCACATAAAGAATAAGAGGAAGTAATTTCAAAACAATGGACACTTTCTTTTTCTATGGAAGTACCCTCAAGTAGACACATACCACCATAAAATTCCAAGGGATTATTACTTAATTAGGTTGTGGATAGCGAATGCGAGCTTCCCAAAGAAGGAGAAACACCTTATTACTTTTTGTAGTTTAGTGGCCGAGACTCATATTGACTTTTTTTACTTTAGGAAGGGTGATAAAATTCTATGTATAAACTGTAAGGTCATACCTAAAGAGAATCTTTAGAATCAACATAGGTTGTTGGTGATGGACTTGGTAATCAATAAGGGTAGAAAGAAGAAAAGTGTGGAGGTTTGACCCATGATTAAGTGGGGTAGCTTGACTTTGGATAGGGATTTGAAGGTGGGAGAGAATTTGAAGAGTAAGGGGTCTTAGGAGAGTAGTAGGGATATGGATAGTATGTGGGAGATAACTGCCATTTTTAGTAGGGAGACTTTTGGAGAGGTGTTTGGTGTTTCGAGAGGATGATCTGGTAAGCACCGAGGGGACTGATGGTGGATCAAAGAAATTAAGAAGAAGGTGGAGTCTAAGAAGGTGGTGTATGCTAAGTTGGTTAAGAGGAAGGTGGATATGGAGAGACAGCTTTGAGAGCTTATATATGGATTTAGAGGAGAAAAGCAGGGATAAAAAGTTATAAAGGATTGCCAAGGCCAGGGAGATGAGGGCTCATGACCTTGACCAGGTAAAGTGCATCACGGGAGAGGATGGTACAGTTTTTATTGAGGATTCCCTCATTAGGAAGTTGTGGCAGTCCTGTTTTTATAAACTCTTGAACGACGAAGGGCAAAAAGGTTTTGTGTTGGGGGAGTTTGAGAAGTCTGAGGAGTGTCATGATTATGGTTTTTATTGGTATATTAAGGTTGAGGAGTTCAAGGGGCTATTCACAGGATGAGGCACGGTAGGGTGACATGGCCAAATAAGATCTTTGTGGATTTTCGGAAGAATACTAGTGGCACAATCTTATAGTGGTTGACGAGGTTGTTTAACATCATTTTTAGGGTGACAAAGATACTGATAGCGCTCAACTTACACATCAATTTAGTGCAAGTAGGTCAGCATCAATATATTTACCAAACTTTGGAGTCGGGGTCAAATCCACTGGGAACAATGTGAGTGGAGATTAAACTAGTTTGAAACTATAGCTTCAAGTTGAATTCAAACAAATGATATGAAAAGATAAAAAGGGGGGGTTTTGATGATTAGAAAATAATTGTTGGTCACTTTAGTTTTAGTGTTTGTAATCAGGAGTTAATTGAAAACAAAGAATTATGTTCACTAGGGGTTTTGGTACTTGACAGATGCTAATAGTGGTTTAAGATTCTCACAGTAAGTAGGACAACAAGTTATCTTTATCGAAGTTATGCCTAAATGTCTCTCGACCTACTTAAGAATTTAATTTCCTAATCCTCTAGGACTTAGGTAATTTATATTTATTAACCAGACCACCTCAGGTTAATCAACCTTGTTACAGCGTTGGTTATTAAACAGAAGTTTAGTGTTTCCAAGTCCCTGTTGATAATTCACTTTCCACTATATTAAATTTCTTTCTCAAGCAAATCAAAGCAGGTGTTATCTGTCATTTGCAAAGAATAGACGACAATTAAAATGTCAAAATTATCTAGGAGTTCTATTACCTTTCGAATATTGAACACTTAGCACCTTATCAACACTTAACCCTAGATTCCAAAATTCAGGTTAAAGAGGTTTAGCCACTTATTATGTAATAATCGAAACAACTAGATGAATTCATAATTTGAATGATGAACTTACCACAAGTTGAATAATAACTAGTTATTCTCAGATTAGATCACAATAGGTATCCCAATGTAACGATTAAAATCTCTTCAAAGTAATTACTTTTTCAAGCCAAGAAACTAGAGAGAGAAAATAACAAAAATATGTGTCTCCAAAAGATGTTCGGAACTCTTAAGAAAACCGTAAACAATCCTTTAAATAGTTCACCCTAATTATAGAAACAAAATAATTAAGTTCAGAAATTCCTCAAATTAGGTGACGCCATTTGTGATAACCTATCAGGAGGCTGTCGACTTATCACATATGTTGCCAGCTCCTCTTTGCTTTTGATACTCGCTGCCTAAAGCTGACGACAACCAGTGAAATCCAATCAACTCCTTGACGACTTATCACAAATGTCCTCAAGTCTGTACCTCATCCCTCATATTCTGCCTTAGGCTGACGACAACTTTGATGACCTATCAGCTCCTTAATAGCTTATCACAAAATATTGTCACAACTCTCAACTCGGGTGCATTCTCTGTCTGAGGCTGACAATGAAACTGATAACTTATCATAGGGCTAACAACTTATCAGAAATTTCATCAGCCATACCTCTCTTCGAATTACTTTAGATTTCAATTCCTTTTTTTCCATCCTTGTTGGTTCTCTTGTATAATAGCTTCTACTGCAAAATCAAACATAAAAAAATTAAAAACGACAAAAGTTGCTTAGCCTCAAATGTGTTAGTATTATCTCACACATCAACACCCTCAACTTAAAATAATTGTATGTCCTCGAGCAACTCAACACAACTCAGAGAATACAAAGTACATTTGGCAGTCAATCATCTATATCATCTCAAAACACTTTCACCCTCTCCAAAGTCAGTCAATTTAAGAACAATGAAGAACACCAGTGCAACATATAGAAATCAATATATGACATTATTTCATCTACATTAACCATGCATATAACAGTATTACACTCTCAAAATAAGTTAGCAACTATCAATATATCTGGTGTTCCTTCACAGCAAAGAAATCCCCCTCATCTCATATCAGTATTCCTATACGTAACCATAGGGATAATTAAAACACTCACTCTCAAAATAAAGTTCCAACCAATGTATGGAAAGTACCATAGGCTTGCCCTTATTTTTATTACCCAGATCTTCAGATAGGTCAGCTAGGATCACTATAGGTCTTCTCTTAGGCTGGTAATGTAGGTTAGGGGTTGATATGATACTCGATTATATTTAAAGTGACTAAGCCTCCTTGAAACTACACTAGCTTTTAGGGGTTTCACTCATTAGACTTTTTATATTCTTCTGTTTGCTTGAGCACACTTATTCAGGATGGGTGCGGTCTTTTCTACAATTATTTTTTTTCACAACTTTTCTTTTTCTTGCTCTTTTATACCGCACTCAACTTCTTTATTTTTTTCTTTTACTCTACCTTTCTTGCTACTCATTTTACATCATGCACCCCTATGATAGCCACCCTCAATTAGACCATTTGCCTAAGTCAAGGTGCACAGTGTCCAAGAAGGACCAGGGCCAAAACAGGTTCATTATGATATAAACTGGAAAAGTGACTGGTGTCATAAAAAGAAATAGGCTAATCAGGCTCAAAGAAGTGATCAAGGGATATTCTACAAACAGGGAAGGTTATTTAGGCTAAAAGTGAGATAATATCAAAATAGCCTATGATCCTTTCCTAACCCTTATCCTTCAACAAAGGTAAGACTAACTGGGCAAGTTCTGGATTTCAACATACAATGGGAACTAGGTAGTATCTCACACACACAAGGCGCAAAGGTATAGCACAAGCTACTACCCATTTGGTTCATGCAATTGTTTAGCAATGGTTATCATGTTACTAGAACTAATACAATACAAAGAGGAACAGTGGTCACAATTAGATGCAAATCACAATATTAAAGAATTAGACTACTTGAAAGGTGTTCATAAAATAATAAAACCGTGTTAACTAAAGGTGTTCATAAAATAATAAAACCGTGTTAACTACCCCAAGTACTTGTATTTCTCCTAGTCAACTTCAAAATGTTACAACAAATCACAATACGCCTAAAAATGCTGGCTCTACTAGGAACAAGACTTCAGGAAAAAGTGGCACGGCAACAAAAACCTAAAGAGGACATCAACGCCCACAAGTAGCCCCACCTACAATTTAAAATCATGCAATGTCCCAAATGTGTCAAACCAAAACAACAGAGTTAGAAATATACCTGTGGCACCATGGGTGCGAAGATTCTATGTTAATTACATAATACAAATACAAACAACAAAATTCCTTGGCTTGCCTCCAAAGAAGCACTTAATTTAGTATCGCGGCACGACCCAACTCAGTTTTTTCCTCCACCTTGAGGATATGAATTTCACCCCCAACATAGAGTCTATCTTCTTTCCTCAATGATAGGGGATGGCACAATAATTAAAAAGTCGAGTAATTGATTGAGCATAGTAAACCACTCGGCCTTAAAGTGAGGTGTGTTTTTATGTTGCTTATCAAGTGTTTAATAAAAATATAGGATTTTTGTTCCTCATTTTCACACTCTTCCACTATTTTTTATAATTCCACAGACAAGTTATCATCTAAACATAATGTGGAAAAATGCTTCGAGTGAGGCCTAACTAATTCTACTTCATACACTATCTACTACACACTCACTTTTATTCACCTTCTCAATATCCGTCTCAAGATCAAGATGACATTAGAGTGGTTGTGATTCTTGAGTTTTCTCCTCAAATTATCTAATGTCCCCCTCATATTCTTCTTTGTATAGCCACTGTAAACATGGTGGGAGTAGTAACTCTGTTATCTTTGTCCACAGCCGCTCTTGATTCTCTAAGATTAGTTTCATCAATATGTTCGCTTAAATCGTGATAGCACACATATCATCAGTATGATCACTTTGACCACAAGCGAAACACCAAGTTACAGTAAGTAGTACAGTATCCACATCATATGGTGAAGGTCCCATCCATGCGCTTCTCGTTTAATCTAGATAGCAAGCCTCAAAATATGGTCCCCTATAATAATAACAAAAATTGTTACAAGAATCGTCATTACTCAAAAAACCATCTATCTAGGCTGACATCTCAATTAAGGTGTGAGAAAAATAAAAATAAAAGAAAATAAAATAAACAAAAAAATAAAATAATTTTTTTTTACAAGTTTGAATTCAAGCAAGTAAACTAAAATTCCAAACCAACTCAATACGCCAAATTATTCCCCGGCAACGGTGCCATTTTTTGATAACGCTCAACTTACACGTTAATTTAGTGCAAGACGATCGTCGTCAATATATTTACCCAACTTTGGAGTCGGGTTCGAATCCACAGGAAATAATGTGAGTGGTGATTAAACTAGTTTGAAACTATAGCTACAAGTTGAATTCAAACAAATGATACAAAAAGATAAAAGGGGTTTTTTGATGATCAACAAATAATTGTTGGTCACTTTAGTTTCAATGTTTGTAATCAAGATATTATAGAAAACAAAGAATCATGTTCACTAGGGGTTTTTGTACTTGACAGATGCTAATAGTGGTTCAAGATTCTCATAGTAGGTAGGACAACGGGTTATATTTCTCAAAGTTATGCCTAAATGTCTATCGACCTACATAAGCATTTAATTTCCTAATCCTATAGGACTTAAGGAATTTATATTTATTAACCATACTTCACGTCAGGTTAATCAGCCTTGTTACAACGTTGAATATTAAATTGAAGTTTAGTGTTTCCAAGTCCCTATTGATAATTAACTTCCCACTATATTTGATTTTTTTCTTATGCAAATCAAAGTAGGTGTTATCTATCATTTGAAATGAATAGACGATAATTAAAACCTCAAAATTATCAAAGAGTCCTATTACCTTTCGAATCTTGAACACTTAGTACCTTATCAAGACTTAACCCTAGATCCCACACTTTAGGTTAAAGGGGTTTAGCCACTCATGATGTAATAATTGAAACAACTAGATAAATTCATAATTTGAAAGATAAACTTACCACAATATGAATAATAACTAGTGATTCTCATATTAGACCAGAATAGGAATCCCAAAGTAATGATTAAAATCTCTTCAAAGTAATTATTTTTTCAAGCCAAGAAACTAGTGAGAAAATAACAAAAATATATGTCTCCAAAAGATGTTCGGAACTCTTACAAAAACCCTAAACAATGCTTTAAATAGTTCACCCTAATTATGGAAACAAAATAATTAAGTTCAGCAATTTCTTGGATTTTGTAACGTCATTCGTGATAACCTATCAGGAGGCTGATGACTTATCACAAACATCATCAGAACCTCTTTTCTTTTGATACTCACTACCTAAAGCTGACGACAACTGGCGACGTCCTATCAACTCCTTGATGACTTATCACAAATGTCGTCAAGTCTCTACCTTCGCTCTTATGTTCTGTGCTAAGCTGATGACAATTTCGACAACCTATCAGCTCCTTGATGGCTTATCACAAAATGTCATCACTGCTCTCAACTCTGGTGGATTTTCTGTCTGAGGCTGACGATGAAATTGATAGCTTATCACAGGGCTTATGACTTATCTAAAATGTCATCGGCCATACCCCTATTCGAATTACTTGAGATTTCAACTCCTTTGTTTCTATCCTTGTTGGTTCTCTTGAATCATATCTTCAACTACAAAATCAAACATAAAACAATCAAAAAAGACAAAAGTTTCTTAATACTTTGCAATTATTCTTAGTTAAAAGCCTCAAATGTGTATTTTTGGAAGAATACTAGTGGGGTTGGCTTATAGTGGTTGACGAGGTTATTTAATATTATTTTTAGGTTGGTAAAGATGCCTGAAGTGTGGAGGTAGAGTATGATGATTCCATCATATAAGAACAAGGGATATATCTAGAGTTGCAATAATTATAGAGGGATAAAGTTGTTGAGCCCTACTATAAAGGTATTGGAATAGGTCATAGATTTGAGAATGAGAAGGATCGTGACTATCTCTAAGAATCAGTTAAGTTTAATGCCAGGTCATTCGACTACTGAGCCCATTCACCTTGTGAGGAGATTACTGGAGCTATTTTGGAAGAGAATTAAAGACTTTCACATGATGTTTGTTGATCTTGAGAAGGCATATCATACAGTTTCCAAGGAGATTTTTTGGAGGTATTTTGAGGCTGGAAAGGTGCCTGTGATGCACGTTAGGTCGATTCAGGACATATATGATGGCGCGAAGACTCCTGTGAGAATTGTAGGTGGAGATTCATAGAATTTTTTGATTTTGATAAGGTTGCACTTGGGATCGACTCTTAGCCCTTTTTTATTTGCCATGGTGATGGATATGTTGACACGACATATTAAAGGGGGTGCCTTGGTGTATGTTTTTGGCTGATGATTTGGTATTTATTGACGAGAATAGGGGAGGATTTAATGATAAGGTTGATATTTAGAGACAGATCCTTGAGTCTAAAGGATTTCATTTGAGTAGGACTAAGACGGAGTACTTGGAGTATTAGTTTAGCGAAGTTTCACAGTAGGCTCACATTGTTGTGAAACTGGACTCTTAGGTTATTTTAAAGAAGAAGAGTTTTAAGTATTTAGGATCTCTTAATCAGGGCAATAGGGAGATGACAAAGATGTCATGCATTGTATTGGAGTAGGGTGGTTGAAATGGAGGCTCTCTTTGGGAGTTTTATCTGATAAGAAGGTGCCCCTAAAATTTAAAGGTAAGTATTACAAAGTGGCAGTCCAATCGTCAATATTGAATGGATGGAGTGTTGTCAAGTTACGAACTCCCATATTCAAAAGTTAAAGGTCACAGAGATAAGGATATGTGGTCAACTAAGAAAGATGGGATGAGAAATGAGATTATTCGGGAGAATGTAGGAGAGGCTTCCATGGAGGACAAGATGTAAAATATGAGGTTACATTGGTTTGGTTATGTGATGAGGAAATGTTCTGATGGTCCAATGCGGAGGTGTGAGACACTGGCTATGGATGAATTTAGGTGTGGTATAGGTAGGCTAAAAAAATATTACAGGGAGATGATTTGGTATGATATAGAAAAGTTACAACTTATGGAGGACATAACCCTTGATAGGAAGGCATGGAGGATATGGATAAAGGTAGAGGGTTAAGGGTGAGAGGGCGTCGGTCACAGTACGGACGTTCTTTATTTATGTATGGAGTTTCTTGTGCAGGGTTGTGTATTGTCTATGGTTTCAGATATATAGTTTTAGTAGTATCTTATGGCACTAGTATTATCTTGTGGCTAGTGGTAGTTTATTTTACCTATACATTTTTATATGCATTTATGTTTTGTTGCTATATTTTTATTGGTTCTAAGCCTAGGTCTATTAAAAACAACCTTTCTACTTCTCTTGAGATAGTGGTGTTGTCTGCGTACACTCTGCCCTCCCCAGACTCCACTAGGTGGGAATACACTGGTTATGTTTTGTTGTTGTTGTAGTCATCAAACATTGGTAGGGTGTCATACGAAGGATCACAACCACAATAAATTTTCAAGGAACAATCACTTATTGGGTTTCTTAAGGACTCAAGAAAATAAAAACTATCATCACCCAATTGATTATTCCTTTCCAAGACCTCACATTTCATTCCCTTAAGAGTTCTCTCATCTTGCAAGAAGATATTTCCATATTTAGCAGGAATATTGTCACACCATATTGGGTTAGTATATAGGCTATCGACTTCAAGACAAGCTATACCATCTATATCATTCTCACTACTAGGTTAGTTAGTAGTGATTATACCATCTTCAAACAAGATATTATACCTAAATAAAGAATAGTATATCCCGTGAGCAAATTTGAAACAAGAAAGCTCACTCTCTAAAGGTTCATTATCAAGTTTCAAGAGGTTTCAAGCACATGATTATCCCTATGAGCCAAGCAAACATTAGAATCATTACCAAAGGGAAAGCTCATTGGTTCACTCCTATCATTTTGACCAATATTTTCAAATTCTTCACTCACTTGAGGTCTATTAATTACAAACACATAATTTCAAATGGTGGAGAAGTTTAGAATACAAGTTCATCAACACAATTACCATAAGATGATTACTATCATTCGACATAATGGCTTCAACACTAAGTGGATATAAATTGATCTTGCAAGAAGATTCAATTCGATTATCAATAGGATCAACTAGTGTATCCACAATCACAACAAGCACATCATCAACAATAGGATTAGAATCAATAGACTACGTACTTTTATTTAACTCATTGGCTTCGACACTAGGTGAACATAAATTAATCTTGCTAGAAGAGTCAATTCGGTCATCATTAGGATCAACTAGTGTATCCATACTCACAATACTTACATAATCAGCAAGAGGTAAAAAATTAATGGACTCAAAAATAGGTAAGCTACTACTTACACTCAATGGGCTACTGGCCACGTAATCATCATTCACATGCACAAAAATGTAAGAGATAGCTATTTTACCTTGAAGTTCTTGAGCACATTCTTATTTACCTTAGTGTGAAGTTCCTTCACAAGCTTTGGAAGCAACTAAGACTTTCCTTATCAAATTTTCAAAAGGAATCTTTTCATTTAGCACTTATTCCCCTCCGTTGGCTATGTTCTTATCTTCACAAATGTCCTTAGAAATAGAAGGACAAACAAAGTTATCTTGTTTTGGTGGAAACCCCCTAACTTCACTGTTCCCAACCTCTCCTTTTCCCACTCTCAGATTGCCACCTTGCACACCCTTACTCTTCTCACTCTTTTCAGTATTATAATCATTCGGGTTGGAGTAAGTGATCACATTGATGATTTCCCTAACGGTCCACTACAACCTTAGGTCAACTTTGCACATTTGGAACTCTATATTGTGCAAAGCAATTATCACCCAAGCATACATGACTTGGTGTCATGGGAAAGATATAGAACTACATCTCCTCATAGTATTCAAATTGGGTGAAGAAAATTATCACTCTCTCGTTAGCCTTATCCCCGTCCAAGGAATATGGAACAAGTAATGGTTCTTGAAACAGCCCCAAATAGCCAGCCATGGGTGGCATGATGTAGTTCTTATTGTTCCTATTATCTAGCAAAAGGAGGAAGCATGGTACCCCTTAAATTCTTAACTTTTCAGAGTGAACACTTCTCTTAGGATCAACATTGTATAGTTTAGAATAACCCATGGGCACATATGTACCCCTTGGCCTTGGAGATTTATTCTCTATTCTTCTCATAGGACAACCTACACTATAGCTTGTATACCCATTCACACCACTTTGACCTTGATATGATGTACTACAAGGTGAAGAATATGCACGTTCATACTACACACATGTACTCTTACCATAGGTCTCATAAGCTTTACGAATGAAGGGGTTATACCTTACACCAATTCTAGGTTCAAAGTGGGAAGTGTAAGACTCCTCAAATTCCCTAAGTTCATCGTAAGAACCATCACAAGACCCAACATCATCTCCATATTCACCATAAGCACTAGGCACCTTATTTATCTTCTTTTCTCCCTCAAAACTAGAACACTCAATTCTATCCATGTCTTGATCATAACTATTTTCATAGCCCCCATAATCTCCCTTATCATCGTACCCATCAAATCCCTTACTACTATCATAGTCTTCCATGTTGTAGTCACAATAATCTGTGGATATCGAAGACATGTTCCCTTTATATTACTTTGTACCTACAAAATGAAAAAATAAGATTTCTAGTAAAAGCTACTCACCAACACTCGTATGCACTCACCTTTGTGATTCTCATAATTAGAGCGATGGATATTGAAAGTTTATTATACTCTAGTAGTAAATAAGTGTCAGTCACTACTTAGTGGCCGGAATAGATTCTTGTTTGATCTACTTAAGACACAAAACAGAAAAATCTACTTACGAACTTGAAACAAAGAAATTCAACGAATCAAAATGAGAAAAGTACACAAAGAACTAAAACACGAATAAAAGAGATTCAAAACTAAATCATAACCTAGTAGGTGATAACTAGTTTGTCAATTAGTACTAGAATCAACAAAATTAAACTAAAGAAACCAGAAATAACATCAAGAATCCAAAATTTGAGCCTAAAATGGGTTTTACGAAAATAGTAACGTGGTAGCTTGTGGTTGGTCGAGATTTTTGAAAATTTATTATTTTCCAACTTCGAATTTTTTATCAATCTTCACTTTAGAGGGGTAGATTCGTCTTTGGGGGGCGGGACGGAATGCAAGAATTTGAGCCTTTTTCAAGCTCCAAAGAGTTTGAATTTGAAATGCCTCCCCCCCCCCCCCCCCCCCCCCGCACTTTCAGTTGTACTTGAATATTTATTTTGGCTTATCTTCCTTTTGGAAGACTTGGAATATGGTTGGAATATTCTTTCAACAAAAAATTAATATACACTCTCTCTTCTCTTTCTTATATAAAAAAACCACTTTTGAATATTCTTCTTCAACAAAATATGAAGAACATGAAGAACACAAGAACATTCAAAAATGGTAACTACACCAAAAGAGCTTGGAATATTGGGTGATTTTTGGTTCCCCAAGCTCATATTGAAAGTCTCTACACCAATAACACACTTTTAAGTCAAACCTCTCAACCAAACCTTTCCCAAAAAATGAGATCCACCATATGTTTCTTCAAGTTCAAGCTAAAAAATGGTGGATGGCTCAAAATAACCCAGAAATAGCTCAAAATTTAGATCTAGACTCTATTAGTACTAGGAAACAAGGATATAGCACAAGAAACTAACGAAACACAAAAAATTACCTAGATCTAAGATCTAAGTTTCGGCCAAAAGCGTAAAAACGTGACATACAACTTTTTTAATTTTGGATTTTTGGACACTTACTCTAGTATTAGAAACAAGGATCTAACACTATAAACACACAAAACACTCAAAAATCAAGTCTCCAAATTTGAAAAACCCTAAAAAAACATGAACAATAACTTTTTTCTTTTTTTTTCTTTTTCACTTTTTTTATTTTCAAGATAACAATCCCAAGATTGATTTTTTTGGAACAAAATCAAACCTTGCTCTTGATACCAAATGATACAAGAATATTCCTAAAGAGATGAAGACTAAGAGAAACAAGATAACAAACAAATATAATAAATAAAAGATAGATAAGATGAAATAAGAAGTTACGAAGAATTATGAACCAAATCGTGTATCAAATGTTAAGACCCCTAAACTCACAAAATCAAACAAAAATATTCTTATGGTGACTGCAAAAGGGGATTAGATCCGCCTTACAACCATCGTTTCTAAGCAATGTTCTATATTGGCTTTTCCATGACCTACACTATACAACTTTTCTAAGTCCTACACTACTTGCCTTTTCAAAGCCCTACACTACAAATTTCTCCCAATGGAGTTTCAAAAATCTTTCTCTCAAAATTATGGAAAATAAGACTAATAAGAACCTATTTGTAGCCTAGCTTATTACATCACAAAATGACCAAAGCACCTTTAATGACAGTAATAAAAGGAGCGGCCTTGGTGTGTAGATATGGGAAAGATTTGGAGTATTTGAAGCGCTTATTAACACTTCAACATATGCAACCTCAAGTAGGTGCCATCATGACCTGGGAAGTTGGGTCATGATAGAATAAAGCAGATATCTGGTAGGGCCAGGTTTCTTGTCTAGTACACATCTCACCTATGTAGTTTGTTACACTAGACAACAAAAATAATGCATGCCATGTGATAAATGTATATTTCCATGAAGACCCAGGGACCTGGACCTTTGTTGTTAGCTGATCATCATCAAAACAAGATATAGCAATTTTCTTACTTTTTGATGATGACAAACCACTGAACTTGACCACATAACTTAGAGTATCAACTTCATTCACCTTACTCAGCCAAAGTGATTACCACTACTCTCACTGAATGTTCCCCTATCACTATACACTAAGCCTCCTCCTATAAATATATCATGCAACCTAGGGACCTAGTCCCTTGTTGTCAATTGGTATGAAAATTCAATCACTTTGTTTTAATATCCCCCTTTTAAATATACCTTCACTCATTAATGCTCATTAAGTTAATTGTTCCACCTACAACATTCAATATTCTTTCCTTATCAATATGCCATCATTACCATCAATATTCATTAAACATATATGTTCATGGACCTGGTCCTTAACATATCGTCACATCATGCAACACATACCGTCACCTTGTCCCAACCATATGAAATTAGTATTCCCCCTTTTTGTATTATTGAAAAGTAAGAATAGTAATCAAATTGTAAAATAAGCACTTGTTAACTCATGGCCACTGGAGTAATACTAACATGAAGAACAACTTTATGGATAAAGAATAAACATATTTCGAACACCAACAAAGGATTCAATCAATTTTAAATTAAGATTAGTACCATTACAGTATACAAAAAGAAACATAAAACAACTATCTTCAAAAGACACATAAAATAATCATTGGAAACTAACATAAGGATTACAAACTGAAACAAGGATAATAGGACTTAGGTAGATGGGGGCTTAAGGGAGAAGGACTTAAGCAATAACTCCATTCTAGAGCTCTCTGTAGCATTAACATTTAGTAGCTTCTTAGTAAGGTTTTTAACTTTCGCATTCAATCCTTGAAACATATAGTAAGTTGTTCAATTTTGGTCTAGAGTTTTGTATTTTCTGCTATAAGTTCCTCAGTAGCACTAGGTCCCCCTGAGGATAAATTTTGATTCTGAATCTTCAAGTACACTATCTCAGCATTATTTGCAGCTAAATTAATCCTCATCTGCTTTATTTTGTTACTTAGATTTTCCAGAGCAACCATAGCTCTGAGACTTAGGAAACCATTCCTACTTTTCCTTATATGTATTTATTCTCCACCAATATTTCAAGACTAAACTTTTGTTTGACTATTCTAGGAGTCACTTTAGTCCCAAATGCTCCAAAGTGATCAAATACATAGTTCAAGAAGTACCCATAAGGAATAACATGTTTCTCTTTCTTCTCATGTATATCATTGTGCATGTGCTCTAACATTAGAGTAGGAAGACTTATCAGCTCAAATTTTCTCAGACACTCTACTAGGAATAAATTAACAATAGAGGCAATGGTCCTTTTCCCTGGACAAAAGGACCTTGTTAATAATTTCACACCTACTGTAGATGTCCCTTCCATATTTGAAACATCAATTTTGAACTTAGTTGAGGCTTGTTCTTTGATAATATTCCTTACAACCCTAATAGACACATCCAGAATTTTTCCCAATGCCTCTTCATCTAGCATCATTTCCTTTCTTTGCACTTGGGCTGTCAAGCTCACCCCATTATTTGAGAAATCCATTATCTAATAGAATTCTCTTACTTCTTCTTCAAAAACCATGGGAGTTGGTTCCTCTAGAAGGCGACAATCCCTGATGTTTGATATATTGCACCAACTCAACTATGCCAGGTTTCTCTTAAATTTAGGGATCAAACACTCTCCCAGACAATACTTTCTGAGTTTTCAAAATTTCATTCCATTTCTATCTAGTCACATCCTTCTTTTCTTATTCTTTTGGAATCACCACTTAATTATTTTACAATAACCTTTTTCTTCTTAGAACTAAGTCCTTGAGAGACTTTCTTCTTTTTCTAGCAATGTGTTTCTTTTTCATTCCTATAGGGCTACCAAAATTTAAATAGGAGGACCTGGTCCTTGTTAAGATATGAATTTCTTATTTTTTTCTGCATTGCAGCAACAATATCAAGGCTGATGTTCTCATCCTCACTAGCCTCTACAGCTTTAATATTCTCTTTCTCCACTATAGAAATTTCTTGAGTATTCTTTTTTTAGTAGGATAAGACTTTCTAGCCTACATAACATCAGCTAACAACTTTTTTTCAAACGCCCTAATATAATATGCTTAAGCAAACTTTACACAAAAATCTATAACCTTTTCTTTCCCTTTGCTTCCCTTTTATTTCATTATAGACCACGTCAGACGTAGTTCGTCCTCATCCTCCTAATTTTGAGGTAGCATAATTTCTCCATCCTTTTCTCCAACTATTTGGTCTTTTTCACCAATGAAGCTTTCCTTAGGATCAAATGCAATCAAAAACATTTTTTCAGCTACCCAATCTATGTTGTTGGAAAGATCAGACCTCTTTAATGGTATTTTTTTGTCATACAGTTGAACAAAAATAGCAGTTGACTCATAGAGAGTGTAAGAACCAGGTACTTATAGGATTTTTGAGACTTTTGTTTAATTTGGTTCTTTAAAAAAATAAATATGTAAGAGTCTTTAGGTAATTTTGATTCTTCTGATGAAGGAGGAACTGTAGATTGAGAGATTTATTGTTCAATTTGTGAGCCCAAACCTAGATTAAGATCCTCTATCATGGTACAATCAGTAGAAATTTCAATGTTTGAGGAAGTTTCAACTAGGAAAAACTCATTTAAGGTTTCTGGAATTTTTTATGAGGATACAGTCGGTAGAGTTATCACCGGTTCTTGTTGAGTGTTTAAAGAGACAAATTCTATGGTTTTGGGTGTTCAAGTATCATAAAGTTTTATTTGTCATTGTTTTCATTGATTTTCTAGGGTTTTATTGACTTCAGGATCTTTAACAGGGGTTGAGGTGGTGGGAATATTTGCCATTAAGAAGTTTTTAGAGAGAACAGGACCAATTTAATTAAAAAATGAAGGACAATTGAAGAACATGATTTGAGTTAATTTTGGAAGAGAATAAAAAGATATGAATTTGGTTTAGTGACTAAGTTAGGTGATCGTTGTCATTTAAAAGGTGCCTTTTTGAAATGACGCATCTAATTTTGATAGGTGAAACTCTTCAGATTGCTATGAAATGACTACTTTTTCTCAGATAAGGGAAGACACATGTATTTTTAGGTAGAATTTTAAGAATATTAATGCACACTATTTTTTGTACTAACCTAAGATATAGGACCTGGTCCCTCCCTTTCTTGAGTGAATCCTCACATATGTGTCTGCTTCACTATTCTCTTCCAAAGTTATTCCTATGGGTGCATACATGCAAAGATATAGTATTCAGTGAAACCAATATATACCTACATTACAAAGGATACATGTTTCCTGATCATAGAGAATTTTAGGAAGAAAAAATGATTCATTTAGTAGGCCAGGTAAATTTTATCAATTCCAGCCTCAACTTTTTTGTTTCAGTATGCCACTTCATTCTAATCATTATTCTATCTATAGATCTCGGGAGCAGGCCCCAGGCCTAAATTTGTTTAAGCTTTTGAAGGTCCTCCTTCATTGCTTTAATCTGATCAACATTTTTCTGATTTTCTTTCATATTTTGGGCTCAATTTTAGACAAAAAAGCTGAGAATGTCATGAAATATTTTGTTTGAGTTCTTGATTGGACTCTAATCTACAGAGGTGAAGTTAGATTGTTTAGGGAGAAAGAAGATCTAAGCCTCCAGTTTGACCTTCTGATATGAGTTTCACAAGGACCAGGTCCTTGAATATTCTTACTAGACCCTTCTTGGAGTTCTTCTACTGAGTTAGGGTTTGTAACTGATATCCTAGATCAACATCACCTTCATCATTCTCATTTGCATCATCTTGTCCTTCACCATCATTCTTTAGCTCTATCATCCTTTTGAATATGAATGAGTTCTTCAAAATTTGAATCTTCATCATCACCTGGATTCACCATCTTTCCTAACTCATAAAAGGCCACAAGCACATTCTCTTCAACTCACAGAGTTCTTTTTGTTGAAAACATTGTATGCTTTGCTTATTGATGAGTAACCCACTATTAATCACCATAGTCCTACCAATCTTTATAGGGGTCCTTGTTATTTCCTTTAACAACTCAATTTTTTTGAGGAGTCCTTGGGGAAAAAAACTTATGACTAGTTCTATTTTTAGCACTGAATCCTTTAACTTATGAGTTCTTAAATTCAGTTCCATGATAATATCTAAATTCAAAAATCTATTAATGTATCTTTATTTGAACTTTCTTGGCAAAAGTAACCAGAACTTCATAGGTTTCATCCTTTGTTCTCGAGAACATTGTACAGGTGAACTTTGAGTGGTAATTAACAATCACAAACACATACTTTATTCCTTCTCTACTTTGGACTTTAATAGGTCCACATAGATCCATATGCAGCATCTCAAGGGGTTTTGAAGTACTCACCTAATCTTCATCTTAAATGAAGACCTGGTTTGTTTACCATTAAAAAAAGAATTAAAAACCTTGTTGTTTGGAAATTTTAGCTTTGCCATGCCAAGGACCAAGTCCATTGTAATCAACTTGTTCAGCAAATAGGAACTTACATGTCCCAATATTCTGTGCCATAAATCAACATTCCCACCTTAAGTACTTAAGCATGCCAATTCCCCATGAAAAAGAATTTTATTTTATAAACTGTATCACAGATTTCCGACCCACTTGGAAGTCTGTACTTGTGGCCATTCATACAGTACACAACTTTTATTTCCTGATAGGGAGATCTTTCAATATTTCCCACACCATGAATATAGCCATTTTACCATTTCCAAGAGAGACACCTCCACCTTGAAGTGTCTTAAGAGAAAGAAAGCAGTAAGTCCTCCTTACCATATTCTTTGGACATCCACTATCCATGAACCAGTTCTGACTACATTCTCCTCATCCCACAAGCAACCAAAGTCATTTTCTAGATGTAGGAACCCACTTAAGTTTGAGTTCCTAGAAGAAGGATAAGGTTGTAATTAAATATTTCTTGGCCCATCTAGGTAGAGAGTTTTTCTTCACATTTTTCAAGGGCATGAAACCTTTAGGATGTTAATTCTCCTACTAGATGTAATTACCACTGCTCATTCTAGCTCTAACACTATATTTATAGTTTTCATTTAAGTGTCCATGTTTTCCATAATGAGTACATAGAGGTTTATGGACCCTATTTCTAATGCCATGAAAAACTTTCCAATGAGATAAAAGTGATTGGGTCTTGGACTAATATCCAATCCCTTACCATTACAGACAGTTTTACCAGTTAGATTAGAAAGGATTTGAGAGGATGTGGTCCATTTTAGTAAATTGTTAAGTTCTTTCCTTAGATGAACCAGGTCCCTTTATAACTCTTCATTCTTAAGGAGGGTAGTCATAAGGTTCTTTTCATAATCCCGCAATATATCTTTAAGCTCAATCTAAAGCTTTGAAGCTTCTTTCTTCCCTATATCATCTGAATTATTTACTTTCTCAAGTTAACTTAAAAAACTTAGATTACTAGATTTCAACTACACAAATTGTTCCTCTAATTCAGATATCTAGAGAGTTAAGAAATTGATTCAATCTCCTGATTCTCTACTTTCTCTTCTAGAGAATGTTTCTTAGTAATGAGTAACACACAAAATCAATCAAAACATTTGCTAGCTTCTTTATCTTTCTAAAAGAGTAGTTTTCTAAATTTTCCTTAATGTTAGATAGAGTAACCTTATTTTATTCTTTATCTTTAGTGTTTGCGATGAGAGAAAACAAGGAATCATAGGTAACTTCACATTCCTCCAGATCTAGCATAGAAAAATCTTCAGCCTTCTCAATTTGATGAGATTCACTGGAGGAATGTCCCCATACTGCTAGTTCATACTTAACTACATAATAAGATATAGCCTTTCTACTTGATTTCATAGGGACTTGGTACCCTATTCTTTCCCTTGTCACCTACAGTCTTGAGATACTCTTGATAATCCATTTTGTGCATTAGATAGTCCTTAAGGAAATGCTCAGGACTTCAACATTTGTAACAAACTTCAACATTTCCACCCTCTTTGTTGCTACTTCCTCTCCATTAATACTGACCAGTTTTATTTATAGCACTAACAATTCTTTTTACCAAATAGGAAACATCAGTTTCTTCTTCACTTGAATCAAATTTTGAAGCCATCAATGCCAGAGATTTTTCCTTTTTGTCTTCCTTTTTCTCTTGTCCTTGGTACATCTTGAGCTCATGAGTTTCTAGATTATCAATAAGTTCATCCATAGCGAGACTATTCAAGTTTCTTGACTTAATAATGGCATCCAATCTACTTTCTAAATACATGGAAAAACACCTAAAATATTACTCACTTTCTTGTACAAAGGTATCACTTATCCCAAGCAGTGCAACTATTTGTGATAGATGTGAATCTTATATGCATTTTTTGAATTGTCTCTCTTTTTTTCATAGAAAAAATTTCATACAGAGTAGTTAGCATGTCTACTTTTAAATCTTTCACATCATTTGTCCCTCACGAGATGTCTTCAGGCAGTTCCAGATTTCATTTTTGCTTTTTCACAAGTAGAAATCCTATTATACTCATCAAGTCTTATGCCATAGGCTAGTAATTTCATTGCCTTGTAATTCTCCTCAACTTTGTTTCCATCTTTATCATCATACTCTCTCTTGCTTTTAAATTTTCTTATTCATGTCTCCTTCTTCGACCTTTCTAACAGGCACATTAGTACTATCAAGTATTACATCCATTATGTCATAGTCCTCATCCATAATGAAATCATACATACTTTTTTTCCAACATGCATAAAACTACCCATTACTATAGGGTGGTTTAGTGGTAGATTGCCCTCCTTCCAGAATATGTGGAGCAGCCATGATAACCAGATCATAATAGGTGTGAACCATTTTTAGTGTACTAGCTGTGATATGAATTGTTGAAATGTAAGGTGTTGGACGACACTATGAGAGAACAGATCCCTTAGAGTTAGACTCAAGCAATAAAACTGTAAAGCACTAAGAAACTAAAACTTTGCAGGAAAGTAACAAACACACTGGTTTAACATTAAAATCTTCTTGCTCAAGGAAGGAAAACCCATGAATTTCCCTCTCAAGCTCTCAACAATCTAGTTTAATCAAAACCTTGATTACAAAATAAATAGAAACACAACTCAAAGCACCACCAGTTTGTAACAACTCTATTACAAATCTACCTTGACAACTCATCCAAGAACTCACCTTTATATTGATCAACTCTAACCAATATCATCTCAAGTAACTCTACCTAAGCACTCTCAAGAACACAAGGAAAGCATTACTCTTATAACAGGGTAATTCAACTACAGAACATGACTTGACTCAAGCCGCTAACTCTTTCAGTACAAATAGAAGTTAAAAACTTGAGAAATGTTACAAAGTTGAGTTTTTGCCTATCTCCCTCTTCTGTATCCCAATTTGGAAAAACATACCAATTGAGAAGCATTCTTTTTTACTTATAGTAGAATAATGATTAGGGCAGATATCTGACTAAGTCGGGTGTCCTGACTAGCACACATCTCACCAGCGCAGTTTGTTACACTAGATGGCAAAACTATGCAGGCCATGTGACAACGGTATATTTCCATAAAGACCTAGGTACCGGGTCCCTTATTGTTAGCTGATTATCATTAAAAAAAGATATAACACCTCCTTAGACACTACATATCAAAGAAATGTCATCGAATCAAGGAAAAACACACACTTAGAGAACTTGGAAATAAGCAAACGATCTTTAAAAAGCTGGAGCATGATCATCAAATGATGCATATGTTCCTCTCTACTCCTACAATACAAAAGGATGTTGTCGATGAACATAATGACAAAGGAATCCAAATAAGGCTTGAATACTCACTTCATCAAATCCATGAATGTGGCTGGTGAATTAGTCAAGTCAAATGACATCATAAGAAATTCATAATGACCATAACGAGTCTTAAAAGTTATCTTTGGGATATCCTCATCCTGAATCCTCAACTGATGGTAACCATATCTCAAATAAATCTTAGAAAATATCATTCACCCTGAAGATAGTAAAACAAATCATCAATGCGAGGCATAGGATATCAATTCTTCACCGTCACCTTATTAAACTACCTATAATCAATAAACATACACATGAAACCATATTTTTTCTTCAGAAACAATATAGGAGATTCCAAAAAGGACACACTTGGTCTAATAAAACTCTTACCAATAAGATCCTGAAGCTGAGAATTTAGCTCCTTAAGCTTGGTAGAAGCCATATAGTAATGTTCCATAGAAATAAGTTGGGTGCCAGGATCAAGATCAATAACAAACTTAGGGGATACCGGGCAGGTTAGTAGGGAATACATCTAGAAACCCACAAACAATAGGAACAAATTCAAGCGATGGACTCTCCACACTACTATAACAATTATAAGCGATACAAGACTGACAACTCCTTGAATTAAGCCTGCTAAAATGAACATAAGAAATAATACCCATCGGCTCATGGATAACTACTCCATGACACATGAGTAGGGCATGCCAAGCATGGCTAAGGTAATGGTTTTGGAAAAATAATCCATGACCGCATGATAGTGGGATAACCAGTCCATGCCCAGAATCACATCAAAATCTACCTTTTCTAGAATAATAAGATAAACATAAGTATTAAATTTCTAACTATCACAAAACATGACCTAAATACTTGATCCACAACTAAAGAATCACCTACGAGAGTAGATACGTGCAATAACACGGATAACAAATCATAGGACCACTCTAATAGTAGTGTATAATAAGAAGAAATATAAGAATAAGTGGATCCTGGATCAAATAAAGTAAGGGTCAATTGGAGGAACACAAAAAATCATACTTATAACTACAACATTAGTAGTCCCATTCTCGGGTCTAGTGGCTATTGCATATAACTGAATACATCCACCACCTGGTTGGGCACCTGACCGACCTTCTATCTTGCTTTCCTAAGAACTTTCTTGAGTACCCTAGAAACCACCCCTGCAACCATGAGAACCACCTCTAACTGAGGGATGAACAGCTCTAATAGGGGTACACTCTTAGCTGAAGAAACCATCGCCCCACGACTATGGCAATCTCTTAAATAGTGAGTATGAAGTCCACAAGTAAAATAGGAAACATGAGCTAAACCAAAACCAACATATCCAGTTGAACCGGAGTAACCACCACAACTAGAATAACCAACAGATTAACCTTTAAAAAATAGATCACTGCCCTTATCGGGGCGATCACTAGCACCAGACATACCTCCGTCAGTAATCAAAAGAGATACTTAAACTGGCCGACTAAGTTGACTCTCAGACTTATAGAATGGACATAGAGGATACCTACTCTAAGATTTCCTATATCTAGGTCAGGATGTATAACGGTTCCTACTAAATCTACCCTAAAACTTAGGCATCTTATCAGTACCCTCACAGTGTATCTCCTTCATGACCCAAGCATGATCCAATACCTCAACAAAAGACCTACATACAATAACTAATATCTGAGTAGACATACAAATGGGAAGTTTCAATCCTTTAAAAAAGCAGTAAACTCTCTTATACTAAGTATCTAGAATTGAGTCGCATGCCTAGCCAACTCATAAAAATGAGCCTTATACTCTATAATTATCATGGAGCCATATTCCAATATAGAGAACTATTCCCTTAGATTATATCTAAGGCTTCATTAAATGTTCTTCTCTAAGAATATCTCAGAGAACCGAGTCCATAAAAAGGGAAAAAATCCAACTGGTCTAGAATCCACAAAACCTCTCCACCAATGTCTAGTATCTAAATACACCTTAAATATGGTGTAATTCACACACGAGTCTCAATAAGGCCCAAATTAGTAATTAGAAACTCATATACATCCTCACTTGGAGCACCAAAAAATCTAGATAATAATTTTTGCTTCTTAGAAGACATAGAAGGCAGAGAAAATACTGTCTAAGCAACTACCAATTAAGCATCAGTCGGTGCAGGAGGAACCTCAACTCTGTGAGCTAAACAAATGCATCTCTGAGCATTAAAGAGAAAATTAACCCTGGTAGATCATGGGATAGTCCTTGGACCACCGCTGGCTGGGTAGAAAAATATCTAGCTTAGGAATGGGAATAAGACCTAGAGAAGGCAGATTATCCCATCCCGTAGATGGGGACATATCACGTGGTTATCCAAGACCTCTAGGTTATCCATGAATAGGATAAGGATCCCTATGCTTGGTCTCAGGACCCTCATCTCGTATAGAGGTAACACGTGTCCTAGCGTCAAAGAAAGAGTAAAGTCTAGTTAATACTTCTACCAACCAACTCAACCTCTTAGCATGATATGAGTAAAAGAATAGAAGAACTCGTAAGAATATCCCATAGCCTCTTGAAGATAGGAAACAAACATAATCATTTCAATACGTAGGACTCTACTATTCACTTACTTATGTATCAAAAATATCAGTGAAACCTTGGCTTTAATACCAATTTTTCATGACCTGATTTGTGAGTCATGATGGTATCTACTAAATACCACCAGTAGCTAATCCAAAACCATAACCCAGAGCTAAAACAATGGGTTAATTCGGTAGGAAATATCCATCATAGCTTAAATTGAAGAATACAATATATAAATAAGAAACTTGTTTTTGATAGATAAAAGTAGTCAATATAAAATAACAATCCCATTACCTGGTAGATCCATTACAAGGGATTTAATAGTATCAATACAACTCAAACCCTAGAATAGTCAATGTATCCATCACAAAACAAAAGACTAAAAATAGAGATAAAGGGAAATGGGTAACTTTAACTTTAAGAGCTAACCATTTCTATAAAAATCAATCACTGCATAATCAACGGTCAATTACAATAACTAGTACACAAATTTGTACCAAAAAGGTATAAAACTATAGTATGAGTACCAAAATAATAGGTACTCAGTAGGTATCATCGATCGACTAAGCTAAACAATAATATAAGTATGATAAAATGTAAGGTCACATAAACTAAGTCAAGGTACAAAAAAGAACCTGAATCATCTCCAACATTATTGTACATAATAAGTAATTAAACTCGAATCAATATATAATATAAGGAATCAAGACATGCCAATATCATCGTGCAAACATACATAAGCAATTTGGAATAATAATGCATCATAAAGCGTAATCACAAGTAAACATAACTATAAAATTTTCTCACATACGGTAATTGGTGTAGAAGAGTAAAAAACTCATCACAACCTCCCATATGACTAGATAGTAAACTCAAGAGAAGAATAAAGCAATCAACCAACATTATAGCTAACTTTCATCATTGGTCATTTACCAATGTTTCACAATTCACCAACATTAGATAATGTACTCATATTCCATAATACTATTATCCTTTAACCATCTTAGAATTGATATACACAAGTCAGCATTTACTAGTTAACCATATCTTATTAACTAATCCAATTGACTACTAGTCATCATGTAACCTCTAATCATCATTCAACAACTATTTACTACATAGACACTAATTATCATTTCTTAGATAACCATTAATCACTAGCATCATTTATTACCAATCATCATTTATTATTGATCATCATTATCAATGAAACCTCATTTATCAACTAGCAATTATTAGCCAGTTAAACAATTATCCACCACTAATCCTAATTTTGCACTAATCATCAACTATACCACTTTATAAATATTTATCGCTTCCAAGTTACAACCGTCATCCCTAACATAAACATCACCCAAATTACACATAAGTATTTATATATAAGCATATAATTGATAACGCTCAATCTACAGCTCTCGTGGGAGTGTAAAGCGGTCGTTAGCAAATATAGAACCCAACCTGGGTTGGGTATCGATCCCACAGAGAATAGCTTGGCCAACAAGCAAGAGAAATTACTAGACTTTTAGTGCAAGTCTCGTAGGAAAGGGGGGATTGTAGTATGTAACCAAAACAAGAAGGTAAGAACTGAAAATAGCAAAATAAAGAGAGATTGTCACGTGTGTTGTAAACAATGAGAATTGAGGCGTTGGGGTTATGTCCACCTTCTGAGGTATACGTCTCTATTGGCTATGAGTGTGTAGAGTCTTGACATGTAATTGCTTATAGAGAATTGTAGTCGATGGTAAATCCAAGCGTCTCTCGACCTAAACAAGGACTATTTCACTTTAACT
The DNA here is from genome assembly GCF_002878395.1 of Capsicum annuum. Taxonomy (NCBI): domain Eukaryota; kingdom Viridiplantae; phylum Streptophyta; class Magnoliopsida; order Solanales; family Solanaceae; genus Capsicum; species Capsicum annuum. Next base: position 104,454,100 of record NC_061116.1, on the reverse strand, counting down.
CTCTCGAGCTTAAAGCGTGACTAACGGTACGAATTCTCCAAGAAGTTAGTCCAGGTACGGCACTAGCTTTTTAATAGGAAAGGGTGTCCTACTACCTTGACATTATCTCTTTTCCAGACAAATAACTTTTCTCTCGAACAAGTCAGATGTTAGACTGGCGTTGGTCTATGCGTCTTCTTTTCTAGACAAATAACCTTTCTCTCGAACAGGTTAGATGTTAGAATGGCGTGTTCTTGTGTTTGAACCGCAAAGAATGTAGATTTAAGATGAAGAGAATAATGATATAAGCAATATACTTGTCTTGAACTCACAAACTCATAGCTATAGATAGTAACTCATTCGGCTTCCATAACCCCAACTAAGAGATTTAGTTACCCATGAATGCGAAGGATATCACGTTTTGCATGGTGGATGGCGTGAATAGTAGGTGTTTGGCGTGTGGTTTTAGTGATTCCGTAGCAAGTAACGATTCTCTTGTTGTGGAATTTAAGAGTAGAAGAATGAAGAATTGAGAATGGGTTGTAGGAAGATGTCTTAATTGTAAGGAGATGAATGAATTGTCAGAATGTCTCCCTTCTTGAAAATCTCTAACATGATAGGGTATTTATAATACTCCTATCCTACTCCTACTAAACTAATAAATAACCAAATCCTAATATACTAATGAAATCCTTGACCCAATTGTACTAGGGTAAGGTTACAAAATTATAATCCAAATAGAATGATGAAACACATAACCTAATTGCACTAGGTTAATGTATTATGGCAAAAATCCAGCTTTGTGTCTGTAAGTCCCAAAGTCTTCAGAAATGCTGTTTTAGCCCGGGACAGATTTTCCATGCAGCAGATTTAGTCCTTTATGCGTCCAGCTCCTTTCCATCTCGTTTGTGAGCTTTCTTTTGCGTCAAGTAAGCCATAAATTGCTGTATTTTGCATCATTTATACCTGAAACTTTCCTAATCACATTTGTTAGCTCATTTACAGGAAAAAGGACTAAAAGTGTACGAAATAGATAATTAGTTCTCGAAACTAGGCTAAAATATGGGCAAAATATATTGATATAGGCGCGTAATTTCGCCTATCATCAATAATTTCCACACATAGGGATAGCCATGCATGAACTGATAAATGTACACATATGCACATTAATATAATCTTCCTCCAGCTTTGCTGGGTATTAATATATTATCATAATTATCCTCCAGCCTTACTGGGTATCAATATATCATCATAATACCATCCATCCTTACCGGTTATCAATATCATCAAAGTGTCCACCGACTTTCATGGGTATCAATATCATTATAGTATCCTATGTCCTTACCGGGTATCAATATCATCATAGTATCCTTTGGCCTTTCTGGTTTTTAATATATTCAAAGTGTCCTCCGGCCTTTTCGGGTATCAACATCATCTTTGGGTCCTCCAGCCTTGCTATGTATCAATATTACTATATTATCCCCTAGTCTTGTTAGGTATCAATATATCATCATAATCGGTTCCAAAATCAATAGCATAAGTTTTCACATAATCAACCATCATGATTCCAAGCATAACTAATAGCATAATTTTCCATATAATCAATAATCATGATTTCTAACATAATTCTTGGCATAATTTTTAATATCATCATTAGGAATATTTTCTAGAATAATTTCTTAGCATGATGATAATCATAATAAATATCATAACCAATGACTCATTAATAGCAATATTCAAAGGTCTATCATTAGCATAAAGATAGTTTATTAATAGCTTGAGAAATAGAAAATCTATGGCATAATATATATCTTATTCATAGCATAGTTAGTTACATAATTTATTGCTTAGGCAATATCATAGTCAACGGCTAATTCAATAGTTTATTTTGTAGCCTAATCAATAGCCACAACAATAGCATAATTAATAACTTATCATAATCCTAACAAATAAATAATACATATGACCTAATCGTTAGACATTACATCTAACGTTATTCATCATAACTAACAAGTACCAAGGTTCCTCAATATTGCCTAAAAAGGCATTTTCTCGGTATTTAATAAGCATACAAAGGGTCTCAAGAGAACTATAATCAATATTGGCTTAAGGTGGGTCAAAGATCCCACTTCTAAATCCCCAAAATATGTTTTAAGTCAATTTATACCTCGGACTAGAAAAATGTATTTAAAACCACTCTTAGATGTACAACAAGCCACAATTAGTCCTAAGGTAGAGATTTTACTTAAGTACTGTGACTAAGTCTAATAGATTTAAGGAAACCTTAATTAGCGTAAGTGACTAAGGTAAAACTTACCCAAACATGTGTGTCTAAAGCATTTTATCTAACTTGAGTATTCTAAGGCATTGTCATTATAACACCTCGTATATTTCTAAGCTAGAAATTGAATTGTTGTTCCTATATGTGTAAACTCAAATCCCATGATTAATATTGGAATGCATGTTTCATGATCATTAGCGTATTATGAAGAGAGATTAAAAGGTGAAAAAATGTCCATAAGAATCCCTTAGAGCAAAGTGAGCTAAGAACCTTTGATTCGGTCAAACCTTGTTGTTTGATTCCTTAAGAGGAAGATTTGAATGTATATAACTTTTTACATATACCTATGCAGATTAATACCCATCAAATTGTAGATAATTAAATCATATTTCTAACGATACTAATTTTGCCTTAATAAGATGACCGAGCAAAAAGTTATGGCGATGCAAATGTCGTGCATTGCATGACAACTGTAAAAGGTCATAAGAAAGGGTCTGATTGGCCATGAAATACCCACTTAGAGGGTATGTGATTGTCTATACGATGCCTATATGGAGGGTGTGATATTGGCTATGCATTGCATGGTGATTTCACAGTGTCAAAAGTGCTCCGTTTTGACTTAAACAAAGGGTGTTAAAGTCTTTTCACACTCCTAAATCGTCCCTAATCACTCCTAAACGTTTTAAGGGGGTTTTAAACACATTCTTTCCACTACTATTACACCTAAAGATTTAGTAGATGACTCCAAAACCCTTTTTCTATTTCCAAAAGAGAAAAAATAAGTGCCATTTTTCAAGAATGAAGAAGTTCTTTCAAAGGATTCGTCCAAACAAGGTATGTGCGGTTTTTGAAGAAGGATGCCTTTTCATCCTTGTGCCCAAAACTAATTTTAAAGTTAAATTTACTTAAATTTTAATTAGGGTTCATTCCCAACCTTTATATTTTTGAGTTATAATATTATCATGCGATGTAAAGATTGATTTGTACAAATAATATCCCTTTTCATACATGTTTTGATTTACATCATTACTACTATGAGATGATTTCAATATTTTGGCTTGAAAGTAGATAGATTGATGGAATATTTCTATGTAAGTGTTAAGTATAATATTGTATTACAAGTTTTATCAAAGGAATTGTGAGATTTTAAGGTATAAGTTTAAGCACAAAGTTTACAAGAAGAGTTTGAATCTTTTGATTCCAAAGTAAGGTTGAATTCCAAAATCATTTATTATCTTCATGGTTTAAAGTAAAAGATTGATCTTTCGATCTTAAGATAAGATATGGAATCCACATCTGTTCATCATGTTTATGATTTAAAGATAGAGAAGCATAATTGGTTTTCATTCTATAAACCCCTATGTAATTTTAAGCTGGTTTCCTAAAGTATTAGCATATAAGCAATATAGGAGTAGTATTTAGCACCGAGTTGGGTATGAGTTCAAGGTCACATGCCCCAGAACTACATTGCACCATAGGTTGAAGTCCTATTATGGGTTAAGTATAGTGATCTCTTACTTTAAGGTTCTATTCTAATGGCAAGGATAGGACAACTCTCCTAATATGGGTAAGACATTGTACTCCATGATAGCTCACATAGTTTATGCTAGATAGAAAAACCTCCCAAAAAAAGAATAAAGCAAAGCTTTAAGAAATAAGTGTTATGGCTGATAAAGTTTATCCCTATTCTTCATTACTCATTCTTATAATTTTGTAGTCCATGATTTATTCATACCCAAGGAGAGTCATTTCACTTATCATGAATTTATTTGAAAGTATATATGCATATATAGTTATTTCTTTACTTATGTATTCACCCCCTATATACTCAGTACATTGCAGAGGTACTGATCCATATATATGTCTATGTGCTACATTATTTTGGAATGTAGGTTCTACTGCTCAGTTCTAATAGCGTGTGCTACATTATTTTGGAATGTAGGTTCTACTGCTCAGTTCTAATAGCGTGATTGGATACAGGCATCTCTACCTAGATCCTAACTTTTGGTAAGTACTCGTAGTTCGAAGACCTATTTTATCAGACAGTGATATTGATGAAGTTTTTTAGTTATTTTATTTCTGTTATGTTTGGGTTAACTTGGTCTTGTCCTAGTGGCTCTCTACATATAAGTATAGTCTTGTCCTACAGTTTTCTATTTTAGATTTAAAAGAGTTTGTTTTCAATATTTCCAGGTTTAAGAATTTCAATTAAGATAATAACACCGTTATATTCAGATTTTATATACGTCAATTTTCTCTTCTCATAAGTTCCAAGTTAAGTAGGCTTAAAGGGGTAAGCTTAGGGCTATTCGTAGTCTTAAGCACAGTGTGAAGCCTAGGGTATACTTCTGAGGTATTACAATCATGCTAAACATGAGAAATTAATCCAAATTCAGTAAAGTTCAAAGGCACAATCTAAGTATAACAACTCTACGGTTTGAAATGAATTAAGTATTTCAACCAATACAAAGCCTTTCATATCATCATCAACAACTAAAACTCATCCAAATATAACAAGATTTCAAAAATATACTATGACATAACTCAATCTAATAAGGGATAAACCTATACTACCTCGACACCAAAGAAAACTTAACAAACTGCTAACCCTTTGCTTTTTCTATTAGAAAAGCCTCTTCAAGATACCAAGCAATTAAAAACACATTCTACTTATCAATATGAGAATATCAATACTCATATTGCACCATTATGCTTCGGGTACAAAACTCACCTTAAAAAGCCCATATGGGTTCTCCATATAAAAACACATTTTTGAAACAATACCGACATAATATAAATCTCAAGGAATCATTACCTAAATAAATGGGTGAAAACAAAGATAATTTGGGGCTAAAATCATCCGCTACAGTTTTGGGTCTTTCAAAAATCAATCATGAAATTCAACCATGATTTTAGAGGATTCTTACCTAAAATCCATAGGAGAATCAAGAAATGGATGATAATCTAGCTTCCCATCCACCCCCATGCTTTAATTTTATGCTCTCACACTATGTTTTGGTTTAGATTTTAATGGGAATGATAAAAATGCCCAAAATCATGGAAAGGAGCATAATTTATTCCCAGTATAGGATCTTGGCAGTCACTATCATGACTTGCAGGTATGTGATCATCCCATCTTATGGCTACACACTAAAAGTGCGATCGTACCCTGGCCTCTGCAAACTCACCATCTTTTCTGCAAACTGAGCTGTGATTGCGGCCAAAAGTGGCACAATCGTGGTTGCACTAGATTTAATGATGCACAGAAATTTTCAAGTCCAAAAGTATTCTCGATAAGGTTTGTGAGATTTGGTCAAAATCTTGTATATGAAAACAAACTATGTAACCACACTAAATTTGATGTTCTAGACTTAATGACTTTCTCAAAGTTTCTATTTTAGGTCATTTCAACTAAATGTGGGTCCCACATCAAAATAAAATTTCCCAACTTTTTGACTAATATGTCAAAATGTAATTGGGTGCCTTGGGACCCGAATCAAAGGTTTACCTAGCCTTAAGTTGAAATTCTAGAGTTTTTGGCGCAGTGAAAATTTGCCTTTGAGAGTGTTTCCCTAATGTTTTTGCCCTATGGCTATTTGGAACCAGTAAAGACTTCTAAATAGGGAATTGGCTCTAAGTACCAAACAAAATTCTCATTAACAAATTGTCAGTCCCAGCAAGTCATAAATTACTTAGGGCAGCTATAGAAAAGCTCTAGCATAAAAAATAAGAAGAAATATACAAAATGACCTGAAGGGTCATTACAAGGATAACATAATAAAGACCTAACCAATCCATACCCAAGATGACATGAAAATCTACCGTATCTAATAGAATCAAATCTACCCAGGTCTAACACCCAGCAAAAGTCATAACACAAGAGGCTCATATGCAAAATCAAACCCAAGGCAAAATACAAAGATACATAGGAGAAAGTTGAACTTGGATCAAACAACACCAATGCATATTTGAAATAAATAGGGACGATATTTGTGATGACAGTATTACAGACATCTACCTTTTTCCCGAAAAGTATAGCACAGCAATATCAATGCTTACCACGAGTCTAGGTAGTCCCTCGACCACCACCATAGGAACTACTACCTCTACCTCTCGTACCCTAAGTCGAATCTCTACCTCTCAGATCTGATACATGAGTAGCTCTAAAGACAGTGGGGATAGTCCCTAGCCAAATGGGCAATCTCATCACACACATAGAAAACTTGTGGCTTGGCTCAAAGAAAGGAGGTACGACTAAACTAGGATGACCACCTAAACTCTAGAAGGCTGCCTACACTGTTATACCATGAACCTCATAGAAATATCTATAATCTCTACCTCAAGAGATGTGACCTATAAATTCACCATGATGAAGCATATTCTTAGCACCTATCTGAAATGCTCAAAGAATAAACTCAATCATCTTACCATGATCCATGATACCCTAAAATGATGTTCCACACACTACCATCTGAGTCGTAGCAAGCTAAAGAAAAACATCCAATCCATTCAAAAACTTCTAAATCTTCTCAGACTAGGTGGAAATATGTCATAAGAATATATAGACAAGGCATGGAATCGTGCCTCATACTTTGCAATAGTCATGAAGCCTTTCTCCAAGAAATCAAACTCAACTCTCATATGATCTCTTAAAATAAAAGTCACAAATATATTAAATAAGACTCTGTAAATAATCCCAAGTCATCTATGACAAACCAAGAGGTCGACAACCAATAAATGACCTCCACCAATCTTCGGTTGTATCTCTTAACTTATAAGTAGTATAGGCAACCTCACGTGACTCAAGATAACCAAGGTTATGCCACTTCTCATGACAATCTATCAAGAAATCATAGGCATCTTCACCTACAACACCACTGAATCTACAAGGACCTAGATGCGTTAACCTCTCAAACCTCTTCTAATCTTCAGAAGACATTGCTACACTCCAAATAATAGGAGGCATAGTAAATCTGGTTAGATAAGCACCTATTTGAGAAGGAATCATAGAATAAGGTTGAACTCTAGATCTTAGAACACTATACATAGATACAAGAACTAAAGGCTAAACCACACTTGGTGTTTGTGGAGTACCATAAATAGATATTTGTATAAAAAGAGGATCCATACTCGGGACCAAAGGAATACCATAAGTTGAATCTACTATAGATGGAGGTATAATACTTGATATTGGAGAAACACCAGGCACACTCAAAGGAGCACCCTCAAATAGGGTCAACAAGCAAACTAGCAACCCCTTAAAGACTAGGAAAGAATAACTCTATTGAACTAGTGTAAGAGCCATATCTCTAACATGCTTATCTCAAGGCTTAAGGGAAAGTTCTCTAGTGCAATATTTAGAAGAGTCTGATCCTTGTAACGTCATCCACATCGATCCCAACAATGACATACAACCGCCCTCTAGACTAGGCTCTCTCCTTAGAAAATAGATCCAAATCTCAAGCCTCATTGGATGTAGTCCTCACTATCTGCATAGAAAGAGTAAAATATGACTTAGAACATAAGGTATGAAATATCCATACGGCACATAATGAAATAAGGGAATTTTCATAAAGATACCTTATAGCCTCTCAAAGATACATTCAGACATCTAATTACCAATCTACGAGACTCTCCTAGGCACCCCATTCTTCAACTATTGAGACCAATGAACCTAGCTGCTCTGATACTAATTTTTCATGACCCATAAACCAAGCGTCATGATGGCACTTGCTGTGATAAGCCTTGACAAGTAAGCCTATCACCCAAATTGATATGAAATAAAAGATATTACCTAAATCCAAGGAAAGACTCTTAGAATAGAGTCAAACCATATATATATATATATATAAGGGAAAATATATAACTAAAGATACAAGATAAAATCCTAAAACCTGGTGTCATTGTGTAAGAACTATTAAATACATCTTAAGTGTCAAAAGATACAATAACAGTCTAAAAGAATAAACTCTATCTCAGAATACAAAATAAGACCTAGTCTCGATAAGAAAAGGTATAGTCTACGCTAACAATTCTATAATATTCACATATATCACATGCAAATACAACAAGAAGACATAATTATACTGAGATCATACATATAAGTATAAAGAAAGCAATACAAATAGACAAATATCATTTCAAGGATCTAAAAACAAAAAAGCACAAGGTATATAATAAATTGCAATAATGATGATCGTGATGTGAAACACGAGGTTGTCCCACAACCTTTGTATAAATCAATTGAGATGTTGTCCTGAGGTAGGACCTTTAGGGGGTTCGTCAACCCATATACAATCTATATCTCCTTTCCAGCACATCCATTGATAGAGGGTTTTAAAGCTATCATATTTACTATCAGAAAAAGCCAATATTTCTAGTATTACTATAGTGGTACACATGTTTCATTAATGTACATGATATGAAGATGTAATTCCCATAAACAACCACATTGAAAATTTTAAGATTCAACCAATATACAAACCAAGTGAACCAAAATTCACTCAATATTCCAACCATTCATGAATCCAAAATAATTCAGATGCCAATCGGGTAAAATATAACAAAATGTATCATTGATACCACAATAGGCTTTTTCATCAACAAGATATAACTAATATTACATACACAAGGAAAAAATATCATATAAGATGTCACACAGTCACACATAGAAAATAATGTCTCAAACCACCAATTAGCAACAACATAGGCCCCTATATTGGTAAAACATAATGTTTATAACCATTTTCATGATAATTTCCCACACCCTTAAAATGATACTATACTTATGCTAATTACCCAAGTTAATATAAAGGAATTTAAGCAATAACCTACCTCGAATGATGAAATTGGAATGAATATGCCCCTATCAATGAGTGTCATCTCACGTATGGACAAAAAATTAGATAAAACAAATAAATATAGAATTTATGTGTCAAAAGAAAGTCAATGATATTGATATTGTCCAATTTCAAATTGGGGTACAAACGGACCCTCAAAATGAGTTTTCAAAAAAGAAAGGTAAAATCAGAATTTTTGTCTAAAAATATATTTTCCAGGATTAAAGAAACTCATAGGAGAAAACTCCAGCGAAAATGAGGTGAAATTGGAGTTTGAATTGAAGAAGTAATTTTTTGGCCTTTTGGTCCAAAATTCCCAAATTCCACCTTTAAATCTGTATTCAAATAACATTTGAATGATTAAATTGATGAAAAGTAGTTGAAATAGGAGTTTTGGAGATTACCAAAACTTGATCCCCAAGCTCCAAGTTATAAAAATGCGGTAAAAATCACAAAACTAAGGTATAGAAATCACCCAAGTATCTCTTAGTGATCAACAAGTAGCTTAAGTAACTATCTCTTAAGCGACTAGGTGTTGCATACTCGATAATTTTTTGGTCAGTGAGTGTCGCCTAAGTAATCCAACTGTTTCATAAGCAACGGTCACATACACGACAAAGGAGTCGCACAAGCGATATCTCAAATGCTCTGCTGAGATGCTTAAGTGACCAAATGTTTCTTAAGAAGGTGCACCAGCTGAGTGGTACACTAGCGAGAGACTTGGAGAATTTCAAGTCTCCCTGAACCCTGTCGAGATTCATCTTGAATCAACAGAAGACAAATAGACTATGCTACCTTAGCAAATTTAATGCACCAAACACAATGGAGATATTAGATTTTGAAATGGACATCATTTTACTAGAATTGAACCCCAAAACTTAATTTTACAACTTTTTAAATTGAGGGTCAAAATGAGATATAAAGTCCATAAAACAACACTAATCATGCTATGAATTTAAAATTGATGTTCCAAATCTGTTTGCATTATTTATTTTTTTATTTGATACATAAATCAATAAATGTTGCACCATGTTAACTATAAATCTTTTTAAGCCACCAAAAATCACAATCATACAAATTATATAAAAATGACTTGGGAACCATGCTAATCCCCACCCCCTAAAAATATCATAATATAATCACGTGGAGGGGTAAAATGGTCAAATCACACATAAATAAATATTTTACATAAACGACCAAAATTGAACTCATTAGATTTTACCACTACTATTTACTTTGATTGACAGAGACTTCGACCATTTCTACTCCATGATACTGATTTAATCTTAAAGTTGATCTCGGGCAGTGGATTTACAAACTTATACTCTTTTAGCCATAGTTTGAGTTTACAAACTTATAGTATATATATATATATTTTGTACTAGATGTAGTAGATTGATGCTTGTGGTGATTACTAAAATTTTTGGATTAGGACCAGGTTACTTGTAATACCTCGCATGTTTCTAAGGTAGGAAGTGAATAAGTATTCCTACATATGAAATATCTTATCCTATGATTCATACGGGAGTACATGACTTACAATGAATATCCTAGTCATATGATAGCTTTTGATGCATTAATTATGTTCATATGAGTCACTTAAGGTAATACAAGCTAAGAGTTTTTGAATCCATCAAGTTTTAGTATTCGATTATGTAAGGATCATCTTTGAATGATTATAACTCGATCTTAATGTGGTATTTTGTATGATTTAGACCCACCAAATTTGAGAGAATCATATTAGCTTTCCAATGATACCAATTTTGCCTTAATCCAATACCCGATCGAAAAGTGATGGCCATTTTCGTGAGAGACAGTAAGGATAGGTGATTAGTTAGGCGCCGCCCAACCAAACATAGGCGATTGGTTAGACGCCGCACAACATAGCTTAGGAAATCACTTGGGCACCACCTAAGTCAGTTCCAGGTGCAAAAAACACTCCGTTTTGAGTTATTTTAAGGGTAATTAAGTCTTTTAACACTCCTTACACGACTCTAAACTTAACCCTACGAAATATATAGCTTCTAAACATATTGCAACCCTATTATCATGTCAAAGATCATCATCCAAGAGCACTAAAAGAGAAAAACAACTAGGGTTGTGTAACTAAGCTTGAAGATTTGATTTTAAGGAAATTCCTCAATCAATCATTAAGAATCTTCCTTCTAAGGTATGCGTGAGTTTATTCAAGGACTCCTTTCATCCATAAAGCTCAAGAACCATTTTCTAAATTTTGTATTATGATGTTTATATTATTTGTGGTTGATGTTCATGTGGTTGGAGTTTTATAATGCCTAAGATGGGATCTTTGTATGTTTATTGTGAGGATATGGTGGTATTTAACGTATAAATATGTTAAATTGGTAGTTGAATATTTGTAATCTTGATGAATCCATCTATGCCTAAGATGTGCATGTAAGGTGTTTGTTAAAATACCCACGGGAATTGAAATCATGTTTTTATGACATAATAAGTCCTAAATGACTATTCTATGTTCTAAGTTTATGTTCAACGTGATCCCCATGCTATTGTCTTGAATTAAAGAAATTGTGCAAGATATTTATGATATTATTACGGTATGGAATGACCATGTTATTGAAACCATGCAAGTCTACACATATTGTGTGCATTCCCGATCATGTGATCATTTGTTGAGAATCATTCTTATTATGAAAGCCTTACTTATGATATTGTGAACTGCGGACTCAAATCTTATGATCAAGTCATGTCATGTGTGTCAGATTCCCCCTATCGAGTCCTGGGGATCCTTGTACCCAAAAACTATAGCTGTGTGACTAGAGCCATGTCATGTTTCAGGATATCCGAACTCAAGTTATGATTCCATAGAATTTAGTCCGTCATGTGACTTAGGAAAAACTCATGATCTTAGTCAATTGTTAGATATCAGTAACATTCCGCCAGTCAATGGAATTCAATAAGATTAAGTGAAGCACAGTCCGTTATTCATGTCCAGTCCCTCCAGATAGGAGTAGAGATTAGCATCGAGTGAACCCAAGGATGGGAACTCACCCGCCAGTTCAGGGTGTGATTCTTAGTAGTGATGCTTCTGTTCCAGAACTACGTAGCCAGCATAGGTTGAGACATCTTAACACATTAGATTAGGGTTGATGAGGTGTCTTAACCCATCAGTTTAGGGTTCCCACCATTCTCATTGAGTACCTACCAGATAAGGGTCACTCACAGGCTGTCCTTACCCATGGCATGGTATTGACACCCCTCCAGTCAGGGTAGAGATTGGACCCCAGCTTAGTCATAACCTCATACATGGGGCATGTCGGTTAAACACTACTTCCCACAGTTTCAGTATCAGTCTCGATAAAACAACTCAGGGCGTTCTTCAAATTTTAGTATATATAGGAATATCAGATGCAGTCGCCAATGTTATCAGTTTTAGTTTCAGTCATGACAGTTATCAGTAAACCTTGTATTAGCTTACATGTCATGCTATCACGTATTAACGATCCCAGTTTCTATATATGTGTGTTTGCACTCCCACATTCATATTAGTCAGTCAGTGTTATTCATGCATGAAACCCTTTATGTTCAGCCTACCTTCCTCGTTACTCAGTACTCCAGTTGTACTAACGCATTTGTGCTATGGTGTTTTCATGTTACACCATAGGTTCCGAGACACGAGCTCTATCCTAGCAGTATCGATAGCATTCCAGTTTCAGAGACACAGTGAGTCCTCATTGATTCGAGGATAATATGATTTGATACATTTATTTATTTCTTTAGTTTAGTTTTACTGAGTTAGTTGGAGATATATTCTTTCAACTCCTTATTTAGATAGTTTAGAGGCTTTTAGATTTATGTTCAGATTTACGTTCAGAATTAGCTTTTAGATTGAGTTTTTTTGGGTATTTCACCCATATGATTTTATTTAGTTGAACCTTATGGCCTTACAATTCTATGTATTCCACATTATTATATCATGATTTGCCATATACAGGTAAAGATATCATTCATGGGTTAGCTTGTGGTCCCTTAGGTTCATGAGCATCGTTTAGCATTTTGGTATAGCAAATCGGGGTGTTATAAACATGGTATCAGAGCCTAAGGTTCAATAGAGTCCTAGGAAGTCTGAAAGTTGCATCTAGTAGAGTCTCGTACATGGGTGTGTTGCGCGCCACATTTATGTGTGCTGGAGGCTATAAGAGGTTTTTGGAATAGTCCTCTTTCTTCATTATTCATGTCATGCTAGTGAGCATAATCACAAGTTAAAATCTCAGTCTAATCCATTCTTCTCCTATTCCAGACCATGGCCCTAAAGAAAAGAAACTAGCCAGCTCCTCAGCCGGAAGATCCTTTGGGCAAATATTTTTCCCATGCGGAATTTAGAGCCGCATTTACCATACTTGCTCAGTCCATGGATGCACAGAATAAATGGCCACCATTCATTCCGGCCAATCCAGTGGCCAATCCCAAAGCATCTAGGTTTTGGGACTTCACCCGGATGAACCCTTCATCTTTCCATGGGTTTAAGTCTGATGAGGACCCTCAGGAGTTCATTGACCAAGTCCAGAAGGTCATTGACACCATGGGTGTTACTTCTATTGAGAGTGCTGAGTTAGCCCCCTACCAGTTATAGGATGTTGCTCATGATTGGTACAAATAGTGGAAGTCGGAGAGGCTAGATGATAAAGGCCCTATCGAGTGGGAAGAATTTGTCACGTCCTTCTTAGGCAGATTCTTTCCACAAGATATGAGAGAAGCCAAACTTCTTGAATTCATCAATCTTAGGCAGGGGAATATGATGGTTAGGGTGTATTTTCTTAGATTTACTCAGCTAGCCTTTTATGCTTCTCATGTGGTTGCAGACAATAGAGGTAAGATAAGCAAGTTCATGTCAGGGTTCAATAATAGTATAGTAAATAAGTGTAGGTCTATGATGCTGATTAGTGATATGACCTTGGCCAGCATCATGACCCATGCCCAACAAGTAGAAGATAAGAAGTTTAAGACAAGGAAGAGGTAGAACAAGAGAGCAAGGTCAGGTAACTTCAACTTTGCTCACCCCAAGTCAGATGGAGGAAATCGTTCACAGTTTTTCTCCAAGTCAGCCATTCCAGCTCCTTCCTCTGCTAGTGCTCCAGTGCTAAAGTTTAGAGATGGCAATAGAGATAAAGCTCCAGGCTATAAATCTCAGGGCAGTGTTAGTAGTGCCCGAATAAATCCCTTTTGTCAGACTTATGGTAAGAACCACAAGGGCATTTGTAGAGCTAGTAGTGATGTCTTTTTGGTTGTGACAAGCCAGGCCACAAGATTAAGGAGTGTCTGCAATTAAGTTTTCAGGGTCAGTAAAATCATTCTACAGCTCAGTCCAGTCGCCCGAACCATAAAGGTGCCATTTCCAGTGCTACCAGTGGGCAACGCCCAAAAGGACTCTATGCTCTTCAGTCCTGGCAGGATTAGGAAAAGTCTCTTGATATCGTTACTGGTAAGTTATAGATTTTCCATGTTCATGTATATGCTTTGCTAGAACCAGGTATATCTTTGTCTTTTGTTTCTCCATATATAGCAAGCGATTTCGGAATCAGTCCCGAAGTCCTAGCAGAGCCCTTTTTAGTCTCTACCCCAATGGGTAAAATCATCATAACCCGGCGGGTATACAGTAACTGCCCGGTTATGATATCTTAGAAATCCATGTTAGCAGATTTAGTGGAGTTATAGATGACTAATTTTAATGTCATTCTCGACATGGATTGGCTTCATTCCTGCTATGCCACAGTTGACTGCAGAAATAGGATAGTTCAATTTCATTTCCCGAATAAACCCGTCCTAGAGTGGAAGGGTAGCATTTCAGCGCTTAGGGGTCAACTTGTGTCCTACATTCGGGCAAGGAAAATAATTTCTAATGGGTGTGTGTATTATCTCGTGCATGTTAAATATTCTAGTTCTAAATCTCCCAAACTCGAAAAAGTTTTTTTTATTAATAAATAATCAGATATCTTTCCCGGATAAAATACAAAAGCCTCAATAATACCAAACATATTCTATCAATCCCCAGTCAACTTATTATGCCTGAATTCAGACCGGACCAGACTCTTCTTTGTTTGAGCTGCAAGATCTTCCAGGCATTCCTCCAAAAAGGAATAGACTTCAGCATAGACCTTTTTCCGAATATCAACCTATTTATATTCCGCCATACAGAATAGCACCAGCAGAACTCAAGGAACTAAAAGATAAGTTGAAGGATCTCTTAGATAACGGATTCATCAGACCCAATATTTCCCCATGGGGTGCACCAGTATTATTCGTGTGCAAGAAAGATGGTTCTCTCAGGATGTGTATTGACTATCGTCAACTCAATAATGTCATGGTCAAGAACAAATATCCTCTTCCAAGAATTGATGATCAATTCGACCAACTTTAGGGTGCCAGTTACTTCTCCAAGATAGACCTCAGATCAGGCTACCATCAGCTCAGAGTTATAGAATGTCACATTCCAAAGACAGCTTTCAATACTCAGTATGATCACATTGAATTTTTAGTCATGTCATTTGGTCTTACCAATGCCCCTGCAGCTTTTATGGATTTGATGAACCGTCTATTCAAGCAGTACTTGGACATGTTTGTCATAGTCTTTATAGATGATAGTCTGATCTATTATCGCACAGAGCGTGATCATGCAGACCATCTCAGGATTGTTCTTCAGACTCTCAGGGATCACCAGTTATTCGCTAAGTTCAGCAAGTGCGAATTTTGGCTAAGATCAGTAGCATTCCTTAGCCATATTATTTTCGGTGATGGCATTAGAGTAGATCCTCAGAAAACTGAGGCAGTAAAAAACTGGCCCAGACTCGTATCTCCATCAGATATAAGTAGTTTCTTTGGTTTGGCTAGCTATTACAAATGGTTTGTTAAGGGATTTTCTTCTACTGCATCTCCCATGTCCAGATTGACTCAGAAGAAGATTAAGTTTCAGTGGTTAGATTCATGCGAGAAGAGCTTTCAAGAGTTGAAGACTCAACTCACCTCAGCTCCAGTTCTAGCTATTCCAGATGGTTCAAATAGTTTTGTAGTCTATTATGATGCATCCAGAGTGGGTTTAGGTTGTGTGCTCATGCAGCATGGTAAGGTCATAGCCTGTACCTCCAGACAATTAAAGCCACATGAGAAGAATTATCCTACTCATTATCTTGAGTTAGCAGCGGTAGTTTTTGATTTGAAGATTTGGAGGCATTATCCCTATGAAGTTCATGTAGATATCTTAATAAATCATAAAAGCCTCCAGTATGTCTTTTCCCAGAAAGATCTCAATCTTTGCCAGGGAAAGGTGGTTAGAGATCTTGAAGGATTACGACATGAGTTTTCTTTATCATCCAGGCAAGGTAAATATTGTGGCCGACGCTCTCAGTTGACTCTTCATGCGTAGTATTTCTCACGTTGAGGATAGTAAGGAAATGATGGCTCAGGAGATCCATCAACTTGCCAGACTAGGCATTTGTTTAGTCGATTCTTTAGAAGAGGGTGTATGTGTTCATAGTAGTTCAGAGTCATCTCTAGTTTCTAAGGTGAAAAAGAAACAAGACAGGGATCCTAGCCTTGTCATGCTCAAAGAGTCAGTCAGAATTAGAAGTTCAGAATCAAAAAGTTGAGGTTTTCTCCCAAGGGGGAGATGGTGTTCTTCGTTGTCAGGGTCTTCTATGTATTGTAGGTGTATGTGAATTGATGCAGCAAATTCTTGTAGAAGTGCATAGTGCACGATACTCTATTCATCCAGGGGCTACTAAGATGTATTGTGATATGCGGGACATCTATTAGTGGAGTAGGATGAAGAGAGATATTGCAGTGTTTGTGGCTAAGTGCTCTACATGTCAGCAGGTTAAGATAGAGGATTAGAAACCTAGTGGTTACATACAAGGGTTCACCATTCCTACTTGGAAGTGGGAAGAAGTTAACATAGACTTCGTGACGGGTTTGCTTGGAACTCTTCATCAGCATGATTCATTCTGGATCATTATAGATAGAATAACCAAGTCAGCTTATTCCTTCCTGTTCGTACTTCTTATTTTACCGAGGATTATGCCAAACTCTATATCAGGGAGTTAGTCAATTTACATAGTGTTCCACTATCTATCATCTCAGACAGACGTACCCAGTTCACTTCTGACTTTTGGAAAGAATTCTAAAAGGGTCTCGGTACCTAAGTCCATCTCAGCACAACATTTCATCCTTAGACAGATGGTCAAGCAGAGAGGACCATTCAGACTCTTGAAGATATGCTAAGGTTATGTGCAATTGACTTCAAGGAAAATTGGGATGACCACTTGCCTTTGATTTAGTTTGCATACAGTAATAGCTGTAATTCTAGGATTCAGATAGCTCCATTTGAAGCTCTCTATGGTAGGAGATGTAGATCTTCGATTAGTTGGTTCGAAGTTCATAAGGCCTCAATCATAGGTCCTAACTTAGTATTCGATGCCTTAGAGAAAGTTTAGTTAATTAGAGAGAGACTCCAGGCTGCTCAGAGCCAACAGAAGTCCTATGTAAATGTTCGTAGAAAGGATCTCGAGTTCGAGGTCAATAACTATGTATATCTTAAGATCTCTCCCATAAAGGGAGTGAAGAGGTTCAGAAACAAAGGGAAACATAGTCCCTGGTATGTCGGTCCCTTCAGAATACTTTGTCGCTTCGGCAAGGTATCTTATGAGCTTGAGTTTCCTTCAGATCTAGCCTCAGTCCATCAAGTCTTCCATGTCTCTTTGATAAAGAAGTGCATAGGTGACCCAGCAGTTATTGTCCCTATTTAGAGCATCGACATTCAGAAGAGCCTCTCTTATGAAGAGCTTCCAGTCGAAATCTTAGATTATCAAACTCATAGATTGAGGAACAAAGAAGTCCCTCTAGTCAAGGTTCTTTGGCAAAATCAGTCTCATGAGGGAGCTACTTAGGAAGCAAAAGAAGATATGCATACCAAGTATCCTCACCTCTTCCCCACAAATTCAGATCAAGCTCAAGGTAACAGTTCTCCTTAATCTTATTCAATTTCAAGTTCATGTTTCCAGTATAAACTTGGTACCTATTACCGTTTCATACTCAGTCATGCATTTATGTGTTAGTTTTTCGTGCATCAGATATGCGCGAGTTTAGTATGTTTAGAATGTTAGTCATGAGATCAAGTTTTATTTCTTCATGCTCAGTTCAGGTTCTATTGTCTTGTATCCCTTCTCAGTATATTCTTATTCAAAGACGAATGTTCCCAAGGGGTAGATATTGTAATACCCCATATGTTTCTATTCTAGGAAGTGAATAAGTATTCCTACATATGACATCTCATATCCTATGATTCATACTTTAGTACATGACTCACAATGAATATCCTAGTGATAGGATAGCTTATGATGCATTAAGCATGTTCATGTGAGTCACTTAAGGTAATACAAGCTAAGAGTTTTTGAATCCATCAAGTTTTAGTGTTCGATTATTCAAGGGTCATCTTTGAACGAGAATAACTCAATTTTAATGTGGTATTTTGGTTTATTTAGACAAAATTGTAGAGAATTGAATTAGCTTTCCAATAATACCAACATTGCCTTAATCCACTACCCGAGCAAAAAGTTATACCCATTTTTATGAGAGACAGTAAGGATAGACGATTGGTCAGGCGCCGCCCAACCAAGCATAGGCGATTGGTTAGGCGCTGTCCAACCTAGCTTAGGCAATCACTTGGGCACCGCCTAAGTCAGTTTTAGGTGCCAAAAATACTCCGTTTTGAGTTATTTTAAGGGTAATTAAGTCTTTTAACACTTCTTACACGTCCCTAAACTTAACCCTACAAAATATATAGCTTCTAAACATATTACAGCCCTATTATCATCTCAAAGCTCATCATCCAAGAGCACTAAAATAGAAAAACAACTAGTATTATGTAACTAAGCTTGAAGATTCGATTTCAAGAAAATTCCTCCGTCAATCATTAAGAATCTTCCTTCTAAGGTATGCATGAGTTGATTCATGGAATCCTTTCATCCATGAAGCTCAAGAACCATCTTCTAAATTTCATATTATGATGTTTATGTTGTTGGTGGTTGATGTTCATGTGGTTGGAGATCGATGATGCCTAAGATGGGATCTTTATATGTTTATTGTGAGGATATGGTGGTATTTAACGTATAAATATGTGAAATTGGTGGTTGAATATTTGTAATCTTGATGAATCCACCTATGCCTAAGATGTGCATGTAAGGTGTTTGTGAAAATACCTAAGGGAATAGAAATCATACTTTTATGACATAATAAGTCCTAAATGACTATTTCATGTTCTAAGTTTATGTTCAACGTGATCCCCATGCTAGTGTCTTGAATTGAAGCAGTTGTACGAGATGCTCATGATATTGTTATGATATGGAATGACCATGTTGTTGAAGCCATACAAGTATATACATATTGTGTGCATTTCCGATCATGTGATAATTTGTTGAGAATCATTCTTATTACGAAAGCCTTAATTATGATATTATGAACTGTGGACTCAAATCTTGTGATCAAGTCATGTCATGTGTGTTAGTTTCCTCCTATCATGTTTTGAGGGTACTTGTACCTGAAAACTCTAGCTGTGTGCCTAGGCCATGTCATGTTTCACGATATCCGAACTCAAGCTATGATTCGGTAGAGTTCAGTTAGTCATGTGACTCTGGAAAACCTCATGATCTTAGTCAGTTATCAGATAACAGTAGCATTCTACCAGTCAATGGAATTCAGTAAGATTAAGTTATGCACAGTCAGTTATTTATGTCCAATCCCTCCAGATGGGAGTAGAGGTTAGCACCGAGTGAACCCAAGGATGTGAACTCACCTGCCAGTTCAGGGTGTGATTCTTAGTAGTCATCCTTGTGTTCAGAACTAAGTATCCAACGTAGTTTGAGATATCTTAACCATTAGATTAGGGTTGATAAGGTGGCTTAACCCATCAGTTTAGGGTTCCCACCGTTCTCATTGAGTATCCACCAGATAAGGGTCACTTACAAGTTATCCTTACTCGTGGCATGATATTGACACCCCTCTAGTCGGGGTAGAGATTGGACCCCAGTTTAGCCATAACGGCATACATAGGGCATGTCGGTTAAATACTATTTCCAATAATTTCAATATCAGTCTCGATAAAAAAAACTCAGGGCGTTCTTCAGATTTCATTATATACAAGACTGTTAGATATAGTCGTCCATGTTATCAATTTCAGTATTAGTTATGACAGTTATCAGTAAACCATGTATTAGCTTACAAGTCATTCTATCACGTATTCAGAGTCTCAGTTTCTATATATGTGTGTTTGCACTCCCACGTTCATATTAGTCAGGCAGTGTTGTTAATGCATGAAACCCTTTATGTTTAGCCTACCTTCCTCGTATACTCAGTACTCTAGTTGTACTGACATGTTTGTGTTATGGTTCTTTCCTTTTATGTTACACCATAGGTTCTGAGATACGAGCTCCAGCCCTGCAGTAGCGGTAGCATTCCTGTCACAGAGACACGATGAGTCCTCATTGATTTAAGGAAAATATGATTTGATACATTTATTTATTTCTTCAGTTTAGTTTTACGGAGTTAGTTGGAAATATGTTCCTTCAACTTATCATTCAGATAGTTTAGAGTCTTTCAGATTTACATTCAGATTTACGTTCAGACTTAGCTTTTAGATTTAGTTGTTTTGGGTATTTTCACCCACATGATTTTATTCAGTTAAACCTTATGGCCTTACAGTTCTATTTATTCTGCATTATTATATCATGATTTGCAGTATATAAGTGCAGATATCAGTTGTGGGTTAGCTTGTGGTCCCTCAAGGTCATTATCACCATGTAGCATTCCGGTTCAGCGAATCGGGGTGTTATATTATTGTATATGGGTATTTCCAAATTCCCAAGGGGATCTTTTGTCTGTGAACCATAATACCAAAGAAAAGAGGTCATCGTAGGTACTATCTTTATGAGTTGTTAATTTGGAGAAGACATATACACTTGGTATATTAGGGTAATTAGATCGATTATAGTACTATGGGGTTACTTTGAATTCATATATTCATATGCATTACTTATCACCGGTATAACTTTTTGTGCTTATATCTATAAGCCATATGGGAGGTATCATAGGTGTAGGTTATGATTCTTGTTTACTAAGTGTTGATTGAACCTTTTAGTTTTATATGGCTCCAATTAGGTATTATTTGTCCTAACTAGCCAATTACTTTATTATTGAAATTATGGTTAGTTTATGGTAGGGTGATTATGGCTGGTACTAAGGTTTGTGGAATGATTTTGATCCTTTTTTTATGGTAAATTGTATTATGTATAGTGTATTTGTGGTTAGACGCTCTAGCTATAGGGCCTGATTATGCTAGCATTAGCTTTCCTTCTTGGTTAGGATTTCATGAAGGTGTTAGGTTGGCTACCTTAGGTTATTACCCTTGATATAGTATTGTTTACCCATATGTATGTATGTGTGTGTGCGTGTATATATATATCTAACTATAATATCACCTTATATTTCTACATCCCTTGTTTAATCATATTGTAGATGTATTCCTTGGCCTTGTATACTACTATATATCGTCTTCCACCTTTTATTTTTATACTAGCCAACAATATATTGTGTAGTACTTTAGTTCTTAAATATGACTAGAATATAATAGTTTATCCTTATTACCTCTCTAAGTTTATTATGTTTGGTTTTTGGATAGTTTCCGGTGGTTTATATTCCTTCTTTAATGTTATCGATATTTTCATTATCTTTGGAGCTCAGTCGATAGTCGACTACTAAGTACCATATATTTGGTACCCATAATACACTTCTAAAACCTGCAGATCATAGTATGACTTTAGTTATTGTGTGAGCATCGTGTAGAGTAGCTATGGATTGGATATTTGGGGTGAGATTTTGATGTTTAGAGCATTACTACTCTACCTCTTATGTATTAGAATCATCTCTATGTTGTATTTGGAGATGGGTTGTATATGTATATGTGTTAAATATTTGACTTTGTATTTTTATTTTATTACATCTTATGCTAACTTCACTAGGTCTTGGTCGATTATTTCCATTTATTTCTCTTTATAGTCAAACTAGCAGCTCCAGACTATAGGTTCGCTTACGTTTTTGTGGGTTATAGTAGGTACCATCATAACCTGAGAAATTGGTAGAAGTGACTAGGTATACTAGTGTATTGGTATAAGAGCTAAGTATC
Source organism: Capsicum annuum (assembly GCF_002878395.1). Lineage (NCBI taxonomy): Eukaryota > Viridiplantae > Streptophyta > Magnoliopsida > Solanales > Solanaceae > Capsicum > Capsicum annuum. Next base: position 104,431,794 of record NC_061116.1, on the reverse strand, counting down.
TTGTAACATCATATAGATTGATGCAGAGTCGTTGTATCCTATCTTTGGGATGCTAAAGCGAATTTTAAGGAAATTCTAGTCTTTACTCCTTGTCATGTATTCATATTTCAATTAGTCTCTAGTACATTCTTTTACCCTATTCTATTCTAGATGGATGATATAAGGTTATCGATAAATATGGAAATGTCATTGGCTTGTCTTTTTAGAGCTTCAGTGTAATGTCATACTAGTGAGTCTAAGGTTAATATGAAAGATATTCAATACCAGTCAAAAGATTTGGGGCTAGACTAGACTCTTGTATAGTTCGTGACCACTTCAGTCTTTCAAGATTTGGAATTAGGGATTTTTGGCCTTTTAATAGACACCTAACAATCAGAGATGAGGTCTGGTTCATCAAGCAATTCTTAGCCCAGAGTTGGTTCGGTTGGCATTCAACAAGATTTCCTATTAATTTAAGAGAATGATATTAGGTTTCCTGAGTGGTCTGACAAACTCCTATGCTATATCCTTCAAAGCATGACATGGTGCATGTATTCATTAGAGGATTATCTTTGCCACTCTATTTAGCATCAGAGCATTTGATAGTAGCTAGGTATTTCCTTATCAGGTTATTGGTTATATGAGCATCATATAGAGAATATGTATTGAGATTTATGAAGGTGATGGGAGGTTATATGATCAGTAGAACCCATAGATATTTCGTCTAGTTGCAGGGATCCTCTCGATGGAGATTATCTTCATTGTCAACTATTATTTCTACTCATGTAGCATCTCAGACTACAGGTGGCTCTCAAATTAGTTGTGGTGGTCATGATAGGTAGAGTTATCATCGGACCTTGTAGAGTAT